>NC_141695.1:719097649-719341291 GCF_964263255.1 Lissotriton vulgaris
GACCTCAAAAAGGAGTGCTGCCATTCCTGTGCAGCTACTGTGATCTCAGATTTGGAACACAAATTGGTGTTTCTCAACATGCTCGGCATGCGCATCCAAGAGCGCAAAATGAGGCTAGACTAGCAGGTCTAGCAAGCAGCAAACCATCAAAATTATGGTCACAGGAAGAAATACTGCTACTAGCAGAATTAAAAAAAAATATGAAAATAAGAGGAATATTAATGCGCTGATGGTTCCACATTTTGACAACAAGAACAGTAATCAAATTGCAGAAAAAAGAAGAAATAGAAGAAATAAAAGCAAAAAATCTGCAAAAGATGTACTGCAAGCATCAAATGTTTCTGAAAATGACTCTTGTGATGAACCAGAAGTTACAGTGGAAGTAACAACAGAAAAGCACAGAGACTTTATCACTCGAAAATGTGCGCAAAAAATCAAGAACTTTGATGAACTGGAAGACAGAATATCAGAAATCGAGAAATATACTCAAAACGCAGAGCAGCACGATGCTGCTATGGATCTGATGGATGAAGTAGTGACTTATATCACAGAAAACACCACTGATATAAGTCCTCATCTAGCAAGAGTGACAACAAATGAACCAACAAGTGAAATCAATAATGAGCCTATGAACTCTGCTCAAGACGAGCACCAAAATGCCTCAGCAGGAAACAAAATAACAAAAAAAGACAAGAAAAAACGAAAGGCTTAATCAGACGCACAAGAAAAATTATGCAAAAGCAAAGGGCAGCTATAAAGAATACCAGGCAATGTTTAAGAAAGATAAAAAGAAAATTGCCAGGATTATCACTGATGGGGCAGAATATGCCACTTGCCAAATCAGTGCTGATGAAATCTTTCAATACTACAAAAGCATAATTCAAAAAGAAAACAAAAAGAACCCTAAATTCATACCGTTCGATCGAATACCAGAGGACTATGAAATTGATAATCTGTGCAAAGAAATAACACTGCTCGAAATAACTCATGCTTTTGAGAGCTCCAATCTAAAAAAGCAGTGGGGCCTGATAAGATAGGTCTGAATGAACTAAATAAAGTGCACAGCAAGCAACCAAGACTGCTGCCCAGAGTTCTAACATCTTGGTTGTTAATGAGAAGAGTACCAGAAATTATCAAAAAGAACCGGTCAATTTTGATACCCAAGAATGTACCGATTAGTGAACTTACAAAAATCAGTAACTGGCGTCCAATTACCATCGGTACTGCATTCATGAAGTTATTCACAAAAATATTAACTAGAAGACTCTCATTTTTTGTTGAATTGAATACGAGACAAAAAGGCTTCATGAAGGTGAGACGTTGTCTCGAGAATCTGACTCTCCTGCAAAATATAAAAGGAGCACGAAAAAACAGTGACTCATTAGTGGTTGTGTTCATTGATATATCAAAAGCCTTCGACTCTGTCAGCCATGGTCACATTATACAGTCTTGCAAGGCAAAGAGTTCCACCAAACATCAGAGAAATAATAAAAGACCTATACACTGACTCAACAACATCTTTCAAGGGAAAGAACAACGAAGAAACTCCTGAACTAACAATGAAATCTGGGGTCAAACAAGGTGACTCTTTATCCCCACCACTATTTAACATTTCCATGGATCCTCTGATCTGTGATCTTCAGAAAAAAGGCAAAGGCTTCACATTCGGATCAGATGATCTTGATGAACAAATCACTGCTCTCGCCTTTGCCGATGACATCGCAGTACTCAGCAATACATGGGAAGGAATGAGTACAAATCTGAAGATCATTGAAAAGTTCAGTAAAGCTACAGGACTAAAACTGACTGTGAAAAAAACACATGGATTTTATATCAGTCACCATAAAGACAAAATACTGATTAACAACTGTAAACCATGGTAATTTGAGAAAGAAAATATTGAAAATATTCATCCAGGAGAAAGTGAGACATACCTCGGATTAAACTTTGATCCACACACTGGTCATATAAGCAACAACAGAATTTATGAGGTTCTTGTCAAATGGGCTCAAAATCTTGATAATTTACCACTTAAGCCCACGCAGAAAATTGAAATACTGTGTCAGTACTTGATACCTAAGCTATCATTCAAATTAGAAATGACGGGAACTGAAGCAAAAACGTTAAATGTTCTTGATCAAACAATAAAAAAGTATGTCAAACACTTTCTACACCTTCCTGCATACACATGTGATGGTCTCCTATTTTCGAAAAGATCATTTGGGGGCCTCAGTATACCAAAACTATGTACACAAATTGGTCTCAATAAAGTCAATAGTTTATTGAATCTCAGGGATGCTCCAGACCGGTTCATAGCTCGTTCATTCATGGTTGTAGGAGAAAATATAAATGAAAAAATTGACACCATAATAAAAACACACAAACTCAACATTATGGATAGTTGCTATCTGAGCTATGATTTGAATTTGTCGGCAACATATGACTGGAGAAAAGAAGAGTTTGAGAGATGGGCAAATCTCCCAGTCCAAGGTGATGGTATAAAATACTTATCAAGTAATCCAACCTCAAACTTCTTGATCAGCAAGCATAACAAAATGAAAGAAAACCAGTACATAGCTGCGCTGATGTTAAGAGCAAATGTGTTATATACCAGAGAAACCATCACCAGGGGGTGAAATCGTGCATTTGCTACATGTAGGTATTGTAATGATGTTTGTGAAACAATTTCTCATATTTCAGGTGCATGTCCTAAAACTAAGGACATTAGGATAAAAAGACATAACAAGATTCTGGAATTGCTCATTGATAGAGCAAAAAGGTGTGGTTGGTTGGCATATAGGGAACCTCATGTTAAGAACAATCAAGGAGAACTACGAAAACCAGATGTAGTGTTTACCAAAATGGCACAGCTGTAGTGATTGATGTATCAATTCGTTATGAAAACTCTCAGAATTCCCTTGAATTAGCATTTGAGAGTAAGGTGAAATACTATCAGGACCTGTCACAGCAAATCAAAGATCTCACAAAGTGCAAAAATGTTGCATTTCATGGCTTTATCGTAGGATGTTGTGGTATCTGGCCTCAATGTAACGATGTTGTTCTGGCTGATTTAGGTCTGCAAATGGCATTTCCATTCAAGAAAAATATTTGCCTGACTACTTTAATCGACACTCTTAAAATGTGCCAAGTATTCATGGACAATTGAGTATTAAACGTATACTGAGATGTACACTTTCTTACAGCACACATGTTATGTTATCACATAGGTTATATAAGAGTTAATATAGTTGTGAATTTTATAGATGTGAATTTTTCTAGATGTGCTTTCTCTAATTAGATGTGTAATTTGTAGATGTTTATTGGTCTTCTATACATGTGTGCTTATAACAATATAGATATAGTGTGTATATCGTACCTTTTGAAATGTCTTGAATGATGAATAGGTCTCAAATAATCGCACTCACATAATTATCACACATTGTTTATTGATGTCCTGCTAAATATATTTCAATTCTCAGAACTGTTCGTAGACAATCTTAAATTGTTGGAATAGTACTGTAATGTGTACTATCTCTGGCCTATATGTGATCCCAGTTCCAGTGAAGACAGCGTTCAGTGTGGCTGTACTCCGGAGCGAAAGAATGTTATATTGTTGGAAGCAAAACGGAATTGACGCTGATGGGCAGCATAATAACCCAGAATGAGCCACCGCGAGGTGGTACAGAATAGCCAAATGCCTCGTCATCTAATTAGTGACGCGCATGAATGGATGAACGAGATTCCCACTGTCCCTACCTACTATCTAGCGAAACCACAGCCAAGGGACGGGCTTGGCAGAATCAGCGGGGAATGGAAGACCTGTTGAGCTTGACTCTAGTCTGGCACTGCGAAGAGACAAAATTGCAATTACAGCTGGAATACATGACCATTGTAGTGTGTGCTCTGCAGAGACCAACCCACTGACAGACACCTTGCTTTGACTTTAGCGTCAGAGGTCTCAATAAAAGCCCCTCATAATCATCTGCACAGCTCAAAGTATTCATGGAAAAAATTACAGAACGAAACACAACATGATTAAATAGCTAACTCTTGAAGGAAGCAAGATTAGGTAAAACTTGAAATATGTAAATCAATCCATGTTTTTGGCATTAATGTTAAGGGCATAAAGATGGGCCCAGTTTTAATGTCATGCAGCAGATAACTGTCTACTGTAAGCACATCTCTCTTGCTTTGCATTTGAATCGGATATTTGGATCAACTACATAAGGGGAAAAACACTTGGCATGCTTGTCTTTTGGTTCCATTTTGCGGGGGAACAAATGCAGCAGCTCCACTTCTTACTGGACCAGCGGCATGCAGCCAGAGCCTGGGGTTCCATAAGGGGGAGGTTGGCATGATGAGGGGGTCTCAGGACAATACGTATAATAGAAGATTGGCATTCTACACTTAACATTACCGAGAACAAGGCATTAAAATGTGCTTGCACCCACTCCTACGTGTGACGAATGGGAAAGGGTGAGATCTATACTTGTGAATGACTGATGGCTGCTCTCACGCAGGGATGGATACTTCAACGTTTGAAACGTTAATGCTGAAAGCATTATTGGCATACAGTGGATACTACCATAGACTACAATAGCAATGATTCATTATGAAGGTCTTTAAAACAGTGTTGTGCGTAGCTGCAGAAAGTTCATTGCTGCCTGGCTTCAGTCCCCTGCTTCAGAGCGAGGTGGGGCAGGCAGCCGGGGACACCCAGCCCAGACTTTAAATACATCGATGTGTTTAGAGATACAATCTTAACTCCAAATAAATCAAACTGTTTAGGAATATCAGGGAGGCGCAGCTCCCGAGCCCTAATGGAGAATCCGCCCCAATTAATTACACACAGATATATATTGTTTGAGAGTCAGATTTATGAAGTCTGAAACGTACCATATGCTAGCCCACTTATGATGCAGGAGTGTGTCAGGCGGTTTGAATAAACACTGATATCTGACAGTATTTCCTGTCCCTAAATCATTCCAGATTGTCTTGAGAGCAGTAAATCTTTATTGCTGTAAATTATGTGCTTTTACCAGTCCAATTGAGATTCTTTTAAAATGTACAGCTTAGTTTCTTTTTACATCCATTGAAGAATTGCAAGCAATAATTTCTCTTTTTCCCCAGGATTTGTGTTTTTTGCTGCCTGGTGCAGGGACATAAATCTACTTTGGATAACTGTAACTGCAGAATGCTGCACCGCTGGTACTGGTACTGTCTGTATGTGTAGAAGCACCTTCACCTGTTTTTTTTACTAGCCGACCTTCCATGGACTCTTGAGGTAGTTTATCCATTTATTTTTTTTAGAAACTTTATTTAAAGTTTATAACAACATAACCATGATTGTGCACTCACAGCGAGCAAGGGCAGTACATATGCAGTAAATACAGTGATAATGATTCAGGACATCGGACCCTCCGCTGCACCCCTTGCCCCTACATTTTCCTGATGCAAGCACTGAACATTGGAGTCCATTTACTACCTCTCCTACTCCGTTTTATCCATCTTTAACTCTGGCATCTTATACCAAACGTTTTAAGGTTAAGCCATGTGCCACCAAGATGTTTGCAGCAGCTGACCCTCATTCCTTCACTGTGTCTTGGTTGGGACATAGCATATTTTCCTATACCTTCAATTTATTTGTGACCATTAAGACTAGACCTATAACACATGGTGCAATGGGAGCCCCATAATGCCACTAGTGTTTCTTTCCATTCTTAAGACATGGAGTAAAGAGATTAGCATGGTTCTCTTAAACCGGGCATGGCGATAAGCACACTGAGTCACTTGGGTCACCGGAATTAGTCCTTTATTTGATTGCTCCTGTACCCATGCCACACACAGGCAGGCGTATCCAACAAGAAATTCAGGTACACTCTGCACATGGTTGTTATAAAGTCATAGTAGTGCCGATTTTCAAATGACATTATGGCGAATATTCCACCTATTGAGCCTTCATAAGTGACGGTGCCCCCTCTGTGTAAGCGCCCAGGTGGAGAGATTGGGGGGAGAGAGTGGATATCTTCTTTGAAGCTACGGAGGTTGAGAGTAAGAGAAGAAGGTCCCTGATACTACACCTGGGAGGGAAAACTTAAAATCTCCAAGACCATACCAGAAGGAACCCTGAAGACAAATGAGACTCATAAGAGCCCTTAATGCATACTTTGAACCTATGGCCAATCAGGAATATGAGAGGTTTGTTTTTCGCCAAGGCAGGGCAATAAGCAGAGGAGTCCATCAACGTATTCTACATCACGTTAAAAGAACTAGCATGCACGTGCTAATTCGCTAACGAGGGGAAAGATAAATGCAGACAAATTGTTTAAGGCTGCAAACTCCATGAACGCATCCCACAAGAATCTGGCAAATTGTTGGCAGACATTCTAACCATGGGCAGAACTTAAAAACTAGCCAAAGCCCATTTTTCCCAAAAGGAGACAGCCCTTCAGAAAACAGTAAAAGCAGAGTTAGTCAATGCCATAATACTTTCCTTGCCTGCGGGGAAGCCCAAGAAAGGGGAAAAAACCAACACAACCCTGTGAATACTGCGGTGGCCCCGACACAGCTCAGCCAAATCCCCAGCAAATGGCAAGAAGTGCGCAGAGTGCAGCAAGGACAATCATTTCATTAAGGTGTGCAGATTAAGAAAAGGGAAGCCGCCCTTAATATTTCCAGTGCAGTGTCTGAAGAAGGTGGACACGAAAGTGACATGGATGACGAGGATGCCGAGCAGACCATTCAATCAGTTTTCATAATAGAAGCTGCATCACAATCACAACATCATTTACAGCAGTGTCAGATAACTGTAGGAGGGCATCATATTTTGGCCACAATTGACACGGGAGTGTCCATTAAACTACTGTGAGCAGGCACCTACCACACGATGCAACTTTCACCAACTCTCCAGAAGATGACAATCAAGGTGTTTGCATATGGGCAGAGGAAACTGCTTCTAATCAGAGGAAAATTCTGTCACATTTTACCAATGGGCTTCACTCCAGAGACTAAATAGTATATGTCACTGAAGAAAGTCCTGGCATGCTATTAGGGTGTCGCATGGTGAAAGCTCTAGGAATAGTCAAGTTTGCCTTCAGAGTTCATCAAGGAGGAGTCACACACATCCAAGCCGAGTTCCCTCAAGTGTTGAAAGAATTGGATGACTAAAAGGAAAAGAAATGAAGCTACATATTGATCCATCAGTACAGCCAGTAGCTCTATCACACAGGAGGACCACATTTCACCTGAAGCCTCAGGTGGAAAAGGTATTAGAGAAACTTCAAGCAACAGGAATCATCGAGAAAGTGTTGGGACCCACCCTGTGGGTGATCTCCATTGTTGTTGCCCAAAAACCAAAGCAGCTGGGCGAGGTTCTATATGTGTCAATATGAGACTCCCGAATGTAGCCATCCAATGGGAATGACATCTCACCACTTCCTCATAATAGAGGAGGATAAGCCGCTCCCAATATTTTGTTTTACTTCTGGGCTTCATTTCTCCAACAGATGGCCCCGCTTCTTTATTCTAATCCTATTTCAGAAGATCTCGAGGCTGCACCACTCCCATCCATTTATGAACTGTCCCTAGGTCGGAAGGCTAAAGGTCTCTTTATGAGGCAAGTGGAGGGAAGCTATTACAAAAAGAATAAAGTCAAAGTCATTTCCAGCGCTTGGAAAATTTGGTCAAGAACAGCTAAATATATGCATATTTTAAAGTTCAATAGATACACTCCCTTATGGCACTCTAACCTACTCCCCGAGCTAGGGAATCATGCCATCTCAAAGAAATGGGAATCCTTAGGAATTACCTCAGTAGGCGACCTTTTGGGGGAGAACCTTGTCACCACTTTTGCAGACCTACAACAAAAATGTCACCTTCCAAATGGGTACTACCTCAAATTTATCCAGATTCATACTATGCTGAAACTTAAGGCCCCCAATATCAACCTGGGGAGAATTGAAATTATCGATACCATAGCTAAAAAGACTACAAGAATAGGTACAATTTATGGCCAACTGCTGGATAAACTACAAGATGATATAGAACATACAGAAACTGCCTGGGCAGACAAACTTGACAACCCAAACGTAGATATCGATATGAGTTTATATTTATCATCACGAGTACTTATGTCAGCTAACTTAAAAGCCCAGACTTACCAAACCATATATAATTTGTATTTTACCCCTGCTAAGCTACATGCTTGGGGCAAAAGGGAGAATGATCACTGCCCTAGATGTCTTAACAGCCCGCAACATTAATACACATGTTCAGTGAGTGTGACGAACTAACACTAATTAAAAGAATGATTTGCGAATTCTGGGAAGAAGTGTTCGGTCATATAATACCTGACTCCCCCACTCTGTATCTGCTAGGTACTGATAATACACTCAGTCTGAATAGAGATGAAGAGGCAATGCTCTTTATAGGCTCTGCAGTTCTCAGGGTAATACTAGCAGCATGGTGGAAAGACTCAGATCCACCGAGCTTTCAAATGTGGTTAGCCCGCCTCCTCGGTGTCTTCAATCAGGAAAGCGCCAGCTATGCTACTAGAGGGTTAAAATCCGCTGTGCGTGGCAAGGCGATTTGGCAGCCCATCACTAACTGGAGGAGGGGGCTTTGCTCAGGGCTATGATGAACTACTTAAATCTGCCTTCTTTTACGAGCAATCTCTGCTGTCATGGGGAGGTGTCTTTTCTCTTCCTTTTTTTTTTTTTTAAATTTCTCTTTCTTTATCTCTCCAAAAATGTGAGAACTTATCATATATGAATGTTTGTTTACTGTGCGGTATTATTGTATTTTGACTCCTGTCTTTACTGGTTCTGACAAATCAAAAAATCAACAAAAAAAAGGGAATGACATCCCACCCCTACAATAGACCTGATCAGGGAGCTGAGAGGAGCGTACTGATTTTAAAAGTTCAATCTGAGATCCAGTTACCACCAACTCTCACTGGCGGGAGAGTCAATATACAAAACGACATTTACTACTCATGTAGGTCTAAGGCAGGGGTCTTCAAACTGTGGGGCGCGACCCCCAGGGGGGCCGTGGAGCGATTCAAAGGGGGTCGCGCCTTCACAGTGTCACTTCTGCCCTGGCCTCCAGGGCTTCAGCCCCCCCTCCTCCCCCATCCCGTGTCTCAGCCCAGGCTGCTGCAGTGCAGCTCGCGCTCCTGGGGCCTAGGCTGGGCAGTGTCTGGATTCTTATCTCCGTCCAAGTTTTTCACAGGTCTTTAAAGACCATTAGCATATTTACATGCCTTTGTTAACTGATTACCAAAGCTTAGTTTTTTTATGGTTCCAGTACCTCCTGGGCCCCCACTCTGCCTATTCCTTACATTTGTATTTTTACACTTACTGCTGTAGTGTGAGAATGCATTTAATGAAAAGAAATATAAAGTTGGATTGCCAAAATAAACTATGTGTTGTTTAAAGATCCTGCAGAGACCTGCTCTTGACACTAAATTGAGTTATAAATAAAAAAGTATGTATTCATTAGTGATGTGACTTTTCTGTCTTTATTTTCTTTAATTATTAGTCATGGATCATTGAGGCATCCCTAGAACACAATTAAAGTGCTTTCTATTTATATTTGCTGTTCTAAGTATTCACAGATAAGTGCAAAAAATACAGCTGTAGGTGACTGCTTATTTCTGGGCCATCAAAATAATGAGCTGGTAACCCTAATCATTAGACTGGAAGTTTGTTGCAGGATCAGCACATTATTTTCTCCACCCTCGAACCCTGATTAATGCCATTATAGCAATAGTTTAACTTATATCTGAAACCCTACGCTTTAAGTTTCTGGGAATGCACCCTGCTTTCAAACTACTCACTTCTCATTCTCGCCTTCACTTTCACGTTCACCCTGCACTCCTAGCGATCACAATACACTCACAATGATCACAATGCACTCACACTGATCACCATGCACTCACACTGATCACCATGCACTCACACTGATCAACATGCACTCACAACATTCACCCGCTCACCCTGCTCTCACAGTGATCACTCTGCACTAAAAATTCGCTTGCATTGTTCACTCTGTACCTCACCCTGCAGTCACTCGAGCCCACTTCTCACCCTGCACTCATGTGACACTCCACTCACCTGTCCCCCTTTACTACTCAATCTGTAGCTCACTCAAACAAGGCCATCACTAACCATGCACTAATTCATCCCAATCTGCACTTACAGCCGAACCCAAATTCATATGGTCACCTCACTCACCCTGCAGTTACTCCTTTTACCATACTCTCACACTGTTGCATTGCTCACTGTGCAGTCACATGGGCACTCTTGTCACCCACACCGTGCAGAAGTTTAAATTGCCTGGTACAAAGAAGATGTACCATGCACATCACAGAACTGAGTGTGAGTAAACTATGAGTAGCGCTATAAAAAAATGAAATGTTTGTCAGACAGGTGCTATAGAGAGATGAGGTGTATTGTTGGTGAGTGGTAGTGAGGGAATTCATGGAGAAGGTGGAAAGACTGTTGCACTGTGTGCGACCAGTGCTGGGACAAGCCCTGGCTGGGAGTGTTAACCCCCCCCCCCCCGAAGTTCGGGTCTAGTGGATCCCCTGCTTCTGCCTATTATTTACATTTGTAGTGCGCTAATGATACCAAAAGGTGTCCTGGGGCTAATAACCATCTGCCTGCAATGTGAGAGAGGGATCCGCGGTTGGGAGAGGAGAGAAGAGAGGGATGGAAGGAAGGGGGTGAGAGGAAAGGGGCATCGGTAAACTGCTTAACTCTGCACAAGACCACCACGGTTTGAATGCACCCTTGCTGCTCCCGGCCATGGCCAGGTGAGCTTCTAATGTGGCAGCGCGTATTCCTGCGGATTGGGAGGCCCTTCATAGAGGTTGACTAGACATCTTTTTGATATTAATTGCTGTATTGTGGTTATAAACTGGTACTGATGGGGTGAAATCTTTCCTCAGTATTACTGTGTTTAAAAAAATTCTAAATAATAAAGCAATGCTACCCCAAAATACGCAGCATCACAGAACATTATTTACATTTTCTACTCACACAATTTAGTGAAGCCTGTTGCATAATTTGGCCCTCACCTTCCTCATAACCTAGAGGTTTAGAAATTTTTGTCAGGAGGGGGTCCTTACGCTTGAAAATGTTGACAGGGGGGTCTCGGCATCCAAAAGTTTGAAGACCTCTGGTCTAAGGCGACACTGCAGACAGCATTTTAGCATCTTGTGCGCCACTGAGGTGTTTCAAAACGCGATACAATAACTTCTAGTAGGCATACCTAGTGTGGTGAATGTCAGCGATGACATCCTTGACCATGCCAGGTCTATCACTGAGCACAACTCCCGGCTACAAAGTGTACTTCAGAGAATAAGAAACACAGGGCTCATGCTTCATCAAAGCAAATCGTAGATTCTAAAACAAAGATGAAACTTCTTTGAATACATATTCTTGGCGGTGAGTGTAGCGCTAATTCAGAGAAGATACTGGACATTACAGAAGCAGCCCCACCATCCACACTGTCCAAAGTTCGCAGTTTTCTTGACATGGTCAATTACTGCGCCCATTTTACTAAAGACTTGACCAATCTAAAGCAGCCTTTCAGAGAGCTTACCAAATCTGCGACCCTGTGGAATTGGGGAGAGGAACAAGAAAGAGCTCTTCGAGCCACAAAAGATGCTCTATTGACTGCCACCACATTAATGTATTTTGATCCCTGGAGAGAGACTATGATTGCTGTGGATGCCAGACCGAAAGGACTGGGAGCAGTGCTGATGCAGCAACCTGATTGAGGAGAATAGACCACAGTATCATTTGCGTGCTGATCACTCACTGAGACTGAACAGTGGTACAAGCAAACTGAAAAAAAGGCAATTGCAATCCACTGTGGGTGCTATAATTTCTATCTCTCCATGTAAATGTAAATTGTAAATTGATACTTGCATAGCGCACTACTCACCCGCAAGGGTCTCAAGGCGCTTGTACGAATACCGCTGCGGAACCCATCCTGGCTTTCCCTGTGAGGCGTCCACTCCTGGGCACCCCCAAGGTGGAGGCCAGGCATCCTTAGCGTTGTGGGGGCCGTTGTGGAGATTAAGCAAGCTATTGCCCAGAGTTGCAGAGTGGGACTGCATGATTGGAATAGGCACCGAGGCGAGAATTATCAGGTCCGTGGAATTTTTGAGCCCAAGACCCACAGAGGCAGGGAATTGAACCCTGGTTCAGGGCTAGACCTCTGCATCAGGGTCTGCAGCTCTAACCTTTGAGCCACACTTCTCCACGTATGTATGGTCAATCGTTTGTGGTCACCACTGACAACAAGCCGCTCATTCCCCTCTCCCGAGGTACAGCATCAAAGCCGCCTCTCAGGATTGAGAAGTGAATACTTCAACTTCAAGACTACAATTGTTAGATAGAATAACGTCCAGGCACGCCCAATCATGTGGATTATCTGTTGAGGTATCCACGGCCTGCTTCCCTGGAAGAAGAGGAAGAGGCAAGTGAGGCTGAGGAGTATGTCAGATACATCGCTGACCGCTCTCGCCCACTACTGATGTCAGTAGAAACAACTTGTCAAGCTACTGCCCATGATGAATGTTTACAGCCGGCTCTATGAGCAGTTTGAAGTGATCAATGGCATTGATTTAAATTTGACTGGAACCAGTGTACTCCCAAGGCTCATGGAAAGTCTGTACAATGTGGTCATAAATTAATCAAAGACCCTGATGGCTGTCTTCTACAAGGACATTGTCTGGCAATTCCCACGAGCCTCACCAACTAGGCTGTACAACTTGCCCATGCCAGCCATCGGGTCAAAACCAAGAGTCTGCTGCACACCAAGGTTTGTTTCCTGCTCATGGACAAGCAAGTCGAGATGCTGGTACGTTAGTCCCCATGGTGCCAGGTCACTGGAGGACCAACTTCTCCTCTTCCGGTACTAACAGAGCAAGCACTGAAATGCCTGTATGTGTGTGCGCTAGTCTACATTTTGGAAGTCTGCCAGGTGGAAGGTATGCCATGGTGATATTTATGACTACTCGAAATACCAGACGTAGAGATTGTAGCCTCTCAAGGAGCACAGGAGGTACTGCCCAAGCTGGGCTTTTCTTAAGCCTAACATGTTTCCCTACTATATGATTAAGACTCCCAGTTTACCGTTTGTACTGATTTCTACAGGTAAATACTGACAGAAAACAATGTGTGTCCTTTCCTGTATTTAATTTTAAAAGTTGAAAAATACTGAAAATTGGACATCTTTAAAGTGACTCTCTATGTTGTTCATGAATTTTTAGCCAACAGTCGTGCAGATTGAGATTTAAAAAAAAAAAACGAAATAAAAGGAATGAGATTTCTTTCAATAACAGCATTGCCACCCATAGTTTTCTTAAAGAATCGAGGACGGACAATGGCCCGCCAATTCATGGCCAAGAATTCACTACTTCTCTCCAGTCACTCAACATCGCCCACAAGAAAGTTACCCCTCATTGGCCACAAGCTAATGCGGAGGAAGAATGCTTCATGAGGACCTTAAAAAGGTAACCAGGATCATGCATGCCAAACACCAACTGTATGAATGGGCCCTCTACTCCTTCCTATGGGAGTACCACTAAACGCCACACTCTACCACAGGTCACGCTCTTGGACTTCTAATCATAAGGTGAGTAGTACAAGACTCAATCCCTCATCATTCTTACGTCCGCTTGATAACTAGCAGGTACTGACCAGATGTCATTCTTCCAACTTGCGTGCCAGCCGACACAGCTGAGCCAAACAGTCTTGTCTCCAGGTAGAAGATCTTGTGTTAGTAAGAGATCGATTTCCCGGTAGTAAGTTCAGGCTACTTTTTGAGTGCCACCCCTGGACCATTACTCACATTCGTTGCATGAAAATTACCGTCTGCTGAGGGGAATGAAGAAGTGTTGAGGAACATTTCCCAGCTGCTGAGGGGAATGAAGAAGTGTTGAGGAACATTTCCCAGTTCAAATGCTTCCAACAGTCACCGCTGCCCCCCCCCCCCGGGCTGAAGAATCGGATATAGAGTTGTGTGTCTCTGAAGAATTCACTGAGGAATAAAGCCAGTCTGCAGGGCCTCCTAATGCTGCCACTTACAGTTAGTGTGGCCAGTCCAAGTGCTGTTCCTAACTATGGAGGTAGGCTTGCGATGCCCAAGTGGCTATTGAGCAGAAACATCAGTAGCAGATATGGTCTGCCTAGCAGCCCTACCCTGTCTTCCCGGCTGCAAGACCATGTGGTGTGATGCTGTAGGTGAGGTTTTCCAGGTAATCCTACGTGGTCTGTGACTGATATTCCTGAACTGATGCAGTGCCTGCTGTGAAGGTGGAACAATGCTGGGTATGTAACCAATGTGACATTGTGGCATATTCTATAATGTTGTGTTTTGCATGTTGTTTTTAATAAAGGAGGAATGTAATGTCACACCAGTGACGTAACTGGTGGGCGATGGTTGTGGCTCCGTAATGTAATCGTTGTGTGTTTGTATGATGCCACCCTCTCCAATGGTGTCTTTTGGTAACGTCCCAAGTCACTTGGGTCATATCTAATAAATAGGCTCTCCGACCAGGCAGAGTTTCAGATGAAGTGGTGAAGTGAGGGAGATGCAAGGAAGTGCATTCGGGGAAGAGTGAAAAGAGGGTGCTGAAGAGGAAAGAGTGGTGGTTGAAGATGTGCAGATGAACGAGATGTGCAGAGAGAAAGGCTGACATAAAGCACACACAACTGAAGGCTAAAACTCCTTCCCAAGGCCTCAGTACTAGGCGAGGCGCCTTGACACCTTCGGGTTTAGTTTGCGCGTTATAAGTTGCTTAATAATAATAATAATACTATTGAAATTTCAGAATTAAAAGATTTTGATGGTTAATTATTTATAACAAATCCTTGTTGTTAATCATTTATGTTAAACAGCTAACAACCATTGAAAAAGCCAGTCGTACTGACAGGTTTTAGGTGTAGGTCGGTTGTGTTATATATCTACGTGCAATTACATCTCAGAGTGAAAACAAAATACCGGTCGAGTAGCACACTATGGGAATCACCGAAATGTATTTTACGTGTTCCCTTTTAGAGAGTCAACACATTTCCCATCCCACTTAAAGACTGGTCTTCACATATTTCTTTATGACCGATTACAATAAGCAGCTGTGGGTCCTTCCCGAAATCTGTTTTGAGCATTTTCTTAGAAAGTTGATGCCGCTTGCAGTGCAAGACACTGGGCAAGCACACACTTTAGAAGGCTGAAAGTCGTTGGGTTGTACAATTTACATATTACAGTAACTGTTGAACATATTAATGCAGTAAGATATAGGGTAGTTTTTTATGTTTTAGTATTTCAAAACTATACGTTCCATTACTTTAAAAGCTGTGCTTTATCAACTAAATTAATTTGATTAAAAATGCACCATTTGCCAGTCTTCTTTTAAAAAAATTCTCTGGAGGAAGAGCCAGCCTGGACCCCACGTTTATTCATTAGGCTTGCCCACGTTGCTCACTACACAAATCATACCAAACTTTTATGCCGCACCACTTTCACATGTCACCAGCTGTCACTGAAGGACATATTTTCCCAGTGCAAACAGCAGGCACCTCGGATTCCACAAAGTGATGCAGCTTGTTGAATTTTAGACATTCCCTGTGCATGGAGCAGGATTGGCTTCAAAGAACAGGAGAAATTCTGCAATTTACAGATAGAGTTGGAATGATTCCAATGTAGTAAAACTTAAGTAAGATCCATCCCATGTCACTGACCAGGGAATAGGTGACAGTAGTCTAGTCAGGACTTATGAAAGTTGAGCAGGTTGCAAGCAGTCAGGAAACAAATAATTGGGAGGCTTGGCAAAAAGTTATGCAATATGCTGAAAAACACGGCTTTGTAATTCGTGGTGTTTCTTTCTAGGAAATTCATAGTGGTGAGGCTTGGATGTACTGACCTTCTCAAGGAGAAGTTCCTACTTTAGCATTGCTAATAGGTCATGAGGCTGATTTAGATTTTGATTGCATAGATATTGTGAAGAGTGAAGGGAAACCTGAATAACAGCTGGTCTTGGTTTAGTTTACCCCACATGAGTTGTGGTGATGAGTCAGGCAGATGCTAAAAGCTCTTTGCTGGAGACCAGAAAGCAGCCATTTCGAGAGACGCTTTAAGAGAAGCTAAGCAACAACAAAAAAACACAAGTGACAGGCAACTCTCTCTTTAATTCTGACATCGTTAATTAGCAAAAGCCCACTGTGACTGCATGAAATACAGAGAGGGCAAATGTATATACTTGTTTCAAGATATGTGGTAATGTACAGCAGGCAAGCAAACCCAATAATTGATTGAAGCACAGAACAGAATTTAGAAGTGACCCCTCCACGTTATTTGCTGATAACTGTGGACACCTGATACATGTCTGGTCCTTGGTGGATGGGGCATCCTTCCCAGTCAGGCGTAATGATAAAAGGAAATACAAACTCTGATTGTAACTGCTAAATTCATTAAAACCAGCAAGCAGAAGTGCGGGAGAGGTTAACAGACATTTCTACTAGATAATTAGAAAACATCACATTCTTACCTTCTCATGGTAGCCAAGGAATCAAGCTTAGTGGGGGAAGAGATGATGATTAACATATTTGAAGCTGTGGATATTTGTGACTACTGTGCAACTCCTGTATATTGTTAAACTGATTGATAAGAGATTTACAGTTTGTTAACAACGACAAGAGATTTGACAGATTTGCCCAGCTGAGCATTAGTGAGACTGCTTTGTGCAATTTGAAGTTTTTATTTCCGTGTAGGCATCTGGTGTGATAGACACTGGATGCTGGTTTTACTGAGTTGCCTGCCTCCCTCAACCTTTGGCGCCATCTTGGAAAGGGTTCCCGGTTGTAATCTTTTTGTGTGTTGTTTTCTCCCTTTTTGATTTGGTTTATCTAAGTTCCCAGTAACATTCCCTGGATTGGTAGCCTGCGCAGGGTTAGCTGGGCTGCTGTGCACTGGAATTGCTCAAGGAGTTGGTTTTTGAACTCTATTAGCACCCTCTTAGAAAATTAGATCTGCAATAATGATTACACAGTGCTAGGTGACTTACATTTTCATCTGGGTAATCTGGATGATAAAGATACCATAGCCATCTTAGAAACCATGAATGGTTTTGGTTTTCCTAAACTGGTACAACAGGCCACTCATTACGCAGGCGTGTGGCCTAGATGCTATCTTCTCAAATAACAAGTCCATTGCAGCCTTGAAACACGTACCATTATCTTGGTCTGATCATTTTGCCATTTTCTTTGAGCTAAATAGTACTAGACCCATTTTGCATACAAATAAGCAGGGTGGTTCCTTTTCCTATTATGCATGGAACAACCTTGATTATAACCTATTCAAGCAACAGCTCACCGACTCCCAGCCGACTCCTACTCAAGATCCCGAGCTAGCCACTCATGATTACCTGAACTGGTCAGATACTGTCTACTCTCACTTATCCGTTACTAAAACTGTAAAACAAGGAAGGGAACAACCCTTGGCTCCCTGGTGTACATACGCCCTTCAACTAGAAAAAAATCTGTAATAGGCAGGAGAGGAAATGGAGATCCAATTATGACTCCCATTAAAAGTAAGCATACAAACTCCCATTGTCGAAATATAAAGGACTTCTTACTAAAGACAAATTGTGTTTTTTTACCTTTCAGATTAAATCCTCCAAGAACTCGTCTAGAGAGGTATACCAGCTGATAAATAAACTGAAAAAACAACCTTAAATTAAGGGAACCAACAGTAGCCTTGGCGAGTAGGAATAGCATCCTGCAAAACTGATCATGCCTGCAAAGGTAATATGTAAAATGACACCACTTCGGTCTGTCTGACCAATTTTACCCCAGTATCCACCAAACTCGGGAGGGGGGGCTTATCCACTCAATGAAAACGGGATCACAATATGATCCATACCAACCGCATGCGTTAAAACAAATCCCAGAGCCCAAAGCAGTAGTTTTGTCTAGCATTTTTAACTCCAAGTTTTTAACTGGCCTCTTCCCCACCATCAGGAAGAAGGCCTCTATTATCACCTTCTAAATAAAACAAATCTGGATCCAGAGGATCAAGCCAACTACTGCCCTATCTCCAAACTACAATTTACAGCGAAAATAATTGAAAAAATTATGCACACCCAACTGGCTGAGTTTATTCGGAAAACAATGTGCTAGATTCAACTCAGTTTGCGTTTAGATCAGAACATTGTACCAAGACCGCGCTGATTAAAGTCACCAATTTGTTTTAAATAAACTTTATCAAGTTTATAAATCAAGTCATTTACATAGTACACATCTTAGGTATAGACCAACTCCATCTGGTATAATTCCAAATCAATTGCTTAAAGGTTCTTTGGCACATTTCCATGGTTCCTCTCTATCCTGGTCTTGAAAGGCAATAGTCATAGGACCAGGCTGCTTAAAGCCACCAATGAGCTTCATACCATCTTGGACTGGGGAGGCACTGCAGGGCATGTAGTTCTAGACTTGTCGGCAGCCTTCGATACAGTGGACCATGCCATCTTGGTCCAACACTTGGAGACACTGGCAATAAAAGTACAACATTGGAAATGTTTAAATCTTTTTTTAAGTGAAGGGAAAATACAGTGTGTTGGACAGCTTAATCTCTTAAAACCTTCTCTCTCCCCTGTGTGGTCCCGCAAGGGTCCTCACTCAGCCCACTTTTTAATCTAGACGTCACGCAACTGGCTTTTCTGATTCGATCATTTGGTTTCTCTCTTACTTCTTACGCAGATGACAGACAACTTGTTTTGTCAGCCTTCAATGATGTAAACCACAGGAGCTCTCAGCTACACAATTGCATGAGAGAAATCAGTATCTGGATGGGCATTGATTGTCTGTGAACCAAACCCAGACAAAACTGAGGTTATCCTATTTGGCAATAGCCCTTAATTTTGGACCCGATCCAGCTGAACTTCAGAAATGGTTCCTCTCCCACTGCCAACCTCGAAAGCCAAAATCTTAAGGATAATAATCAATGACAAACTAAATCTCAGCAACCAAGTTAACGCTGTCATCGCCTCTTCATTTAACACCCTTAGAATAATAAAAAAGATTCTCCAGTACTTTCCCATGTACACCTTGAAAACAGTTATCTCACCACTAGTTTTATCCAGGATGGATTAATGTAACAGGCTGTATATCAATCTACAGGAACAATGATCGAAAAAACTACAAGTCCTACAAAGGCTGCTGCCAGATTACTCTTAGGCCTTCCCAAACATCACTCTGCTTCTCAAGCTATCAAAGATCTTCATTGGCAGACGGTCAGGAACCGTATCAAATTCAAAAGTCTGCATAACATTTATGGCCTTGCACGATACAGGCCCTGAATTCCTAAAACAGGCCTTATCCTGGTATGAAACAAGTAGGACCCTCTGATCAAAGGGAACAAAAAAAGTCACTACTTTTCGGTTTAAGAAATAAAATTGGGAGGAAACAGCTTCATCTGAGGAGCTACAAACACTTGAATCTCTTACAGATAAACATCCAGTCTTCTCCTTCTTTGCTGATATTTAGAAAACTTCTAAAAACCTGGCTTTTTAACAACTAGTGTTTCCACAGTCTCTCCTATATTTCCTACTGAGTCAACACCAAGACACCACAGGGTATACAAGCGCTTTAAAAATGTATTAACATAAAATAAAGTCCTAATGGAAATAAAGAGATCAAATCAAATCAAATCATAGAACAAATCATAGAACATTTATTGAGCGCACATATCACTCAAAAGTATCATGGCTCTGGTGGATGTCTCTGAGAGGATAAGACTTTAAATGCAGCTAGATGTCAAATAACCATGTCTTTAAATTTCTGCGGAAACAGTTGTGATCACTTAAGGTGCGTAGATGTAATGGTAGTTTATTCCAAAAAGACGGCGCAAGGTAAGAGAAAGATCTCCCTCCGCCTGTAGTAGTGCGTATTCTAGGAGACACAAGAAGCGCTTGATTGCTGGATCCAAGGATTCGACCAGGTAAATACCAAGTTAGTTTTTTGGCCCAAAAAGCTGGGCCATTTACGTACATGTTCTTGTGCGTAAGGCAGAGTAACTTAAAGCGTATACGTTTTCGTATGGGCAACCAGTGCAAAAGCTTCAGACTGGGAGCCGATGGAGATCTAGGTGGAAGATCAAGTACCAGTCTAGCTGCAGTATTCTGCAAAACCTGCATCCTTGATAAAATATTTTTGTTGGTGGAGGCCAGTAGGGCATTCCCATAGTCTGTACGATTGATAAGTCCTTGGACTAGGGGTTTTCTAGCCTACAGTGGGATCCACTTAAAATGTTTACGCAGGCTACGCATGACTCCGAAGCAGGCACCAATAGTCTTATTTACATGGTCTTTCATTGACAGTTTGTTGTCTAGTTAGAAGCCCACATTTCTCACTGACTGAGTTGGAGTAGGACAAAGGCCAAGGCTTGAGGGCCACCAATTAGGTGTCCAATACTCATCTGCCTTATCAAACAGCATTATCTCGGTTTTCCCTCCGTTCAACTAAATGTGGTTAGAACACATTCATATCTCGATTTGAGACATACAGTCTTTGAAGCGAGACTTAGTTTCCAATGGATCTGGACCGAGAGTGACCAAGATCTGGGTGTCGTCGGCGTAAGACACAACTTCAAAACCAAAGGAATCAATTTGGCCAAAGGGGTCCCATACAGGTTAAAGAGAGTCGGACCCAAAATGGAGCCCTGCGGTACTCCCATCTTTACTGATCTACTACAGGAGTTTGTACTTCCCACCTGCACTGCCATAGTACGAACAGTTAAGTAGTTCTTAAGCCACTGGAGAGCCTTACCCCTGACACCAATCTCCCAAAGCAGACGATCAAAGATGCTGTGGGAGATGGTGTCGAACGCAGCAGATAAATCAAGCAGGACGAGGATAGATGACTGACCCCCGTCTAATGCCCGCCTGATATTATCCGTTACCTCAAGCAAGGCTATTTCGGTGCCATGGGCTGCCTTAAAGCCGGATTGAAAGGGTCAAGCAGTCCATGGTTCTCAAGATGGACAACAAGCTGTTTGTTGACCAAGAACTCAAGCATTTTTCCGAAATGAGGAAGCAGCGATATGGAATATGGCCCGGACCCTGGCAGTTTTCCATGATATAGGAAATTCTGATTCTGACAACGATTTATTAAATAAGTCAGTGAGGTGGTAAAGTAGAGCAGGGGCAACGGTAGGAAAATATTTTGGTGACAGAAGGTCAGTAGGTGAACCGGTTTTTACTTTAATAAAGGTTTCAGTCACCTCTGCAGAGCTGCACTGGGTAAATTCCATCAAAGTATGAGGGTGATCTAAAGGAGATAACAGAGAATTCCCCATATCATTACAATTATCATGCACTGGAAAGGAGGTATGAATAGCCATGATCTTGTCCTCAAAGAATTTAGAGAAAGAATCTATCCAACCCTGGGAAGTAGAAAGTTGAAACTGAGCAGGAGGAGTAGAGAATTCTTTTAAAATTTGATAGAGCTCTTTATTTGAGTTTGCAGCCTTCTCAATACGATTCAAGAGAAACATTTTCCTAGTATGCCTTATATTTTTAAATGTACTTATGGTGAACACCTTTGTATAATACGCGGTCTGTCTGTTCTTTGGTTTTCCTCCATTTCCGCTCCGCGGACCTACAAGAGAGCTTCTGTAACTTTAGTTGGTCAGTAAACCAGGGAGCAGCTCGTGCTTTAAGAGTAACTTTAGTAAGAAGAGCGATTTTATCCAAGCTGTTGAGTATAGCTCTATCTAGGGAGGTAGCACACGAATCAATGTTATCGTTGGGGCTAAATGGAGTGGGCCTAAAAGTGGCAGCAAAAAGAGGCAGAGTGACTTTACTCCAAGATCTTCTTCAAACTACTTCCTTACTAGGGACCATATTAATAACATGGTCAAGAATGATACATTTTAATAAAGAATGATCAGCCCACAATAATGGTATTGGAGATTCCACCCTAATCTCTGTCGAATTTGTCAACAAAAGATTGAGTGTGTGACCCGCAATGTGTGTTGGCCCAGTTACCAGTTGAACTAATTCCAAGGTGTTAATGCTAGAAATGAGTTGGTCAGTATCGGCATCATGTAATAACTCAGCATGGTAGTTGAAATCGCCTAGCAGGAGGAAAAAATCAGAGGCTAATGCATGTGTAGCGATGATCTCCAGTAATTTATGTGGAAAATAATTTTTGGACCTGGAGGTCTGTATACTAAAGCACCTATCCATGCTCCTCTTAACAGACCATCCATTTAAAAAAACACATATTTCTATATTACATGTACTTATGGACTCTAAAGAAGTGATATTCACAGCCGGGGTAGTAACAATGAGTAAACCACCTCCTCTATTCTTCTTTTCCCTATCCACTCTTATTACTTTGTATTGTGGAGGAAACACGATGGCCACATCTGGAAAGGCGTACTCATGTAACCAAGTTTCAGTAATGAAACAAATATCTGGTGATTCCGAGTCAATAAGACTCCAGGTTTCCACAGCATGTTTAGGAACGAAACGTGCGTTAAAATAGAGCTCCTTTAATGGTCTGGAAATTTTAGTATGGGTGGATGTATGAAAGGCTAAGGTGTCACAAGCGGGAACTTGAAGAGGAGAACAAGGGATAATTGGGTCCCCACAAGATGAAGCAACTGTTGAACCAGCTAAGTGTTTAGACAGAGAGGGATCAAGATCCTTCAACTCCTGACTAGAATACCTAAGCAAGGGCATCTTGGAAGTGACCATTAGGGAATAAGATAAACATTCGAATGAAATGGGCAGGGGTCAGGGCAGCTGGCAGCGGCCTGCCGTGGACGGGCACAGACGGGCTTGCCTTTGGCGCGCGTCCACTGCACAGCCCAGGCTTATGTAGGACAGGGGCAGGTAGCTAGAAGCGCTAGAATGCTGACTGTATTTCCGGTTAGCAAGCCAGCAAACCGGAAGTGGAACTAACGCCTCCTCGTCCCTCCGCAGCAATCAGCACAAGCAGTGGCGGACCGAGGACTGAGGCAAGATGTCAGGTAAGTTCAAGAGCACTAAGATGTGCAGTTCTAAAATACAAACAGAAGCCTAAGTGTTTTTAAAAACGAAGCAAAGCAAATAATAATGTAACGGCGCAGAATTAAAAAAACAGGTCACCAAGGTAAGTTGATGCAAGCAGTCGGCACCTGTAGAGAGTCTTCCATGCGCGTCCGCTGCATAGCCCCGGCTTATGTAGGACAGAGGCATGTAGCTAGAAATGCTAGAAGGCTGACTGTACTTCCGGTTAGCAAGCCAGCAAACCGTAAGTGGGACTAACGCCTCCTCGTCCCTCCGCAGCAATCGGCACAAGCCTTGGCGGACCGAGGACTGAGGCAAGATTTCAGGTAAGTTCAAGAGCACTAAGATGTGCAGTTCTAAAATACAACCAAAAGCCTAAGTGTTTTTGAAAAAGAAGCAAAGCAAATCATAATGTTAACAGTGACAACCACCTTTAAGAGGTTGTATCCTATAGATACAGATTAGGTGTAAGAGTAGTAGTAAATGGTCTTATACATCCGGTCACATGATGATTCATTACTAAGAACCTGATGAGATAGGTTTGAAGCCAACACAGTGATGGATGAATGTTCTTCTTTGATGTCTCTTGAAGGAGACAAGGCTCTTGATTTCCTCCTTTTTTTTAAAATAGATTTTTTTATTGTTTTTTTCCCACACATCCATAAACAAATCATACATTTTTACGAATTCCGCATGATCCTCGTGAAAACAGTCTCATTAATTTGAAGTCGCTCATTACATTTTCAATACAGTTTCGAGTTTAACGTGACTCCATTATGTGGATCTTCCCCATGATGTTAATCTGATTACGTCCCACAGTTCACTCGCAAATATCAACAGTAGGGTATTAATAATGGATGTGCATTCCATGATTGTCAAAAATATTACCCAACAACAAGTCAACCAACTGTTGATTTCCCCCATGGTTATAATATTTACTAGGTCTAGTAAAATTCCCCCATGGTTCAGCATTTCTGATTTGGGTTGAATTCCTATAGTGAAAATTACTGTCTAGGATTAAAGTGACTGGATACCTCAATTCTTGAGTAAAACAGATAATAGTGTCCCCGTCAGCAGTCATTTTCTCACTCACTTCGGAACCTTTAGTTTAATGTGCAAGTAGGTATTCTATTTAGGAGGGCAATAGGATTCAAAGGTTTAGAGTGTAATGACATTTTTTCTTTTATGCAAATGAGATTTTGTTCAATTTGAGTAATCCTTCTGCTCTTGACTAAGGGACATGATTAGGAAGGAAGGTTAGTCGGCACTATGGGCTCAGTCATTTACTGTCTAAATGAGCCATGAAAAAGAAACTGTGTCCGATGAAGGTTAAAGATCATGTTAAGTATTTAGAGAATGGGATCCAAAGTCAGTAAAACAGGCATGTGAATTTAACTTGCAACCGGTCCTGTCGAAATTGTGGAAGCAAGAAGAGTATTCAACTATTGCCCTAGTATTTTTCATGTGTAGAGCTCCTGTTTTTAGGGCTTGCCTAAGCAGCGCTTGCTCTGTCTCTTTGAGACGTGCTGTGTTCAGAATATGTATTCAGAGGAAAGGGTCCCAGTAAAGTAGGACAAAAATTAAAAATGGTAAAAATATAAGTCACAAAGACAATGAATCCATCCACACTGTTTTATTCACAATGGGAACGTATATTGAATATACTGAATATTAGAACATTAAATACGTGGTTTAACAGTGCCCCAAGACGGGAAGTGGGGGGGGGGTGGATTTGGTGATCGTGTGAGGATGAAGTGAAGGAGGAGAAAAATAATTCTTAAGTGACAGTGCAATCAACCAATAGAGATCATTTGGTTGGCAAAGTTGCATATTATGTACAAAACACAAGACCTTCAGTTCAAGTCAATTTTCAAAGGAGCATACTTCACATTGTTCAATTAATGAAGCATTCGGGCGTGAAGTTGACATTCAAAAACAAGTGGTTGTCGACGTTTCGACCCTCATAGATACGCAGGTAATAATGCTATCCTTGCAGTGGGGTCTTCATCAGGACAGGAAAGCGGGGCAAGCAACCTATTTAATATGTAAATATTTGAATTAGACATGGGAGGGAAATCCCTGGAGGTATCAACACAAAATAGCACACTGATCCCATAACAGGATTGGTATAGGGTCAAAAACGCAAGAGTAAATACTCAACATAATTTCAGAGACTAAGCAATATCAGCGGTTTGGTGCTACGATTATGTGATTAAGGTACATATTGTTAATGAGGAGATGAAATACCAATACATGGACTATTCACTGAGGCATAAACCAGCCCTCCGAGGGTGGGTATGGCCAAGGATAGCAGCACGGAAAACTCAAGGATCATTAAAAAACTCCACAATTGGACATAGTAAAAACCTGAAAACCCGGTGGGTCTGAACCAAAGTGTTCAGAATATGGGCCCCTCCCATTTTTTCTATTGGGTCTTCTTACTGTCCTTGGTGTATACCAGCATTTTATTGGTGAAATAGCTTATTAGTCCCACCTTTTCACATTTTGTAACCTCCTATACGGACAGCTCCTGTTACATGGGCTCTAAGGCTGCATATTATTTTTATCTTTGTAGGCACGATTTTCTTAGCTGACCTCGAGCAACGCAAGCGCTCAGCCCTCCTCAAACAGCGCTTGCACGCAGCTTATGGCTGCCTTTCATTTCTGTTTACAGTGCCTTCGCTCTGTACTTGGAATGTTGTTTCATCACACCCCGCCCACGACCTCAAACAGCAAATCTGCACTCCATTATTTGTTTAGTAACTGCACCACCATGTATTTTGATGTTTTTTTTTTACCTGGTGCTCCCTCGCTGCTGGCTCTCGCGGACTATCGCAACGTTCTTGGAATTCCTCCGAATTCTGAGTGGGGGCGGCATTCTCAGAGAGGCAGTTGCCGGAGGCAGCAGGCTGGAATCCCAGTCTTGTGTGGGTCATTAAATAAACTTACCTTGTTGGAGCTTGAAGCAGACTTCTTCCCTTCATTTCCAGTTGAACACAATCATTTTTTGTTGGCTTTCCTTCAAACCAGACAATGGAATTTACATGTAACCTCATTAGTTTTGATTGAACGAATGAATTTATTCGACTAGAAAACACCACAGTACTAGAAACCTGTCTGTGCTGAGGTTATTTCACAACTCCTTGTTCACAGCGGAATTTTCTCTCCACTCGCAGGTCACAGCAACTGCATCACAGTGCTGCTTCCCAGCCTGCACTGAAGCCGCACACAGCAGTGCACCCACAGAGGTACACTGAGCTCAGAGACACCACCAATGCTTCCCCTCAACCTGTACTCATAAATACTGGTCCTGGACTGTAGCGCCATCTAAGGCTTCATTGTCCACACGGGCAGTTTCACTGCACAATACCCTGCACAATACCTGCCGAAAGGAGTTTTAAGTGGCGCTGTTCCTGTCCTTTCATGCATTTAACAATACATTAACTCTGTAGTAACTGTCCCATGAAGACTCCTAGCGATGCAGTAATTGGCCATTATCAGTTTCCTACTCTGCATAGTGCCAATATCGGCACATTCCCCAGCACTCCCACAGCACTTAACTGAATAACAGACACAACACAATTTTGGTGGAGAAATTTGCTGCAGGTTTATTTGCATACCAATATGCCAACATGGTGGGTTAACTTATGGGCGATCCACAGGCAGGCAGCCCCTCGCCACCTGCCCACCTGATGAGCCATAAAACCCCGGTGGTATTAACCAAGGGTGTTGTCATTTTGGGCCCCTCCCTCCGGCAGACCGCCAGTCCACCCCTTACGCCTCTCCGCTACGGGGGGCAGAGAGTTGCAGGCCACCCCCGGTTGCTTAGGTCCACAACTGCCCATAGGACTAAAGGGGCGCCGTCGCTCCTCCAGGATCACACTGAGGACCTCCCTGGAGATAACTGGCTTTAGCACCCTTTCTGTGCTCCTGTAGAGGGTACCCTTCTGTACCTTACAGCCTTTGGATCGCCCTGTAACTCCGCCTGCAACACAAAGAAAATTAAATTAGTTGAAGCACCCCCCCCCCCCATCCCCCCTGCTGCCCGAAAGCCGGGTTTGCGGTATGAAGGAAAAACAGCATCAGGGCAGCTGGGCAAGGCAGAAGGAGGGGTACCATCTACGTCGAGCGACCAGGACAAAGAGGGCGCTCGGAGGGCGGAAGAGGTAAATATACCTTCCCACCCCCTCCCCCCACCTCAAGTGATGACACCTGGGGACCCACTCGGGTTCCCAACCACTATACTGCTGTTGCCTGTGCCAACGTGTGGCACTAAGGGTGGCCCCCCTCTTAGGAAGGCCCCCTTCGGAGGCCCGGGGCAGCCTAGCATAGTGCCAACATCAGCCCATTCCCCATCCCTCCCACAGCAATTAACTGAATAACAGACACAACACAATTTTGGTGGAGAAATCTGCTGCAGGTTTATTTGCATAACAATATGCCAACATGGTGGGTTAACGTACGGGCGATCCACGGGCAGGCAGCCCCTCCCCACCTGATGAGCCGTGGCATTAACCAAGGGGTGTTGTAATTTTGGGGAAAGGGATAGCTCCTCCCTCCGGCGGACTGCCAGTCTACCCCTTACTCATGCCCCTCCCCGCTACGGGGGCGGAGAGTTGCAGGCAACCCCCGGTTGCTCAAGTCCACAACCGCCCGTAGGACTAACAGGGTGCCGTCGCTCCTCCAGGATCCCACGCGAGGACCTCCCTGGGGATAATTGGCTTTTGCACCCTTTCTGTGCTCCTGTAGAGGGTACCCTTCTGTACCTTACAGCCTTTGGATCGCCCTGTAACTCCGCCACGGCCCTGGGTGTGGCACCCGCCGCCCCAGGGCCCCCCCACCTTATACCTCTATCTCACTTACACCCTGCTGCTTCCAATGCCTCGCCCAAGTCCTGCAGGAATAAGTCCATACCCACTTTGGACAGGTGTATTCCATCGTCCTCAAAGCACCCAGTGCATTTCGCATGTAGCAACCCATGCCTGACAAAACCAAAACCCCTTTGCTCTGTGAATTTACGCATTGCGCTGTTCACCGGCCTGCACGGACTCCATGGCTTCCCCTGACCGTGCGCCCTGCCATACTCGCCTTAGCGTGATTTCGGACCACCATAACTCACAGGTCCCCAGCATGTTACTCAACTCGCACAAGGTACCCCTCATCTCATGAAGCAGGTCCTTTCGCCCCAGAGGAACCAGATCATTCCCTCCTAGGTGTATTACCAATACATCGGGTGGCGAGTTCCCCCCCCCCCGCCAAGTCTCTGTAGAATTTTCCTCTTCAAGCTATTCGAACGCATGTCGGGTGTCCCAAGCCAAATTATCCTCGTTGACGTGAACCTGTGCTTCCATTTTCTGCTATCCGCCCACTGAGAAACCCTCTGGACTCCAGAATATCCCATCACCCAGACCGTTTTACCTGGTAAATAAAGATGCAGAAGTTTGAAACTCTGTTTATTATCATTAAACAAAACCCAATTCTTCAGACAAAATCAACACCAAACAAATACACCGACTTCTTATGTCTCACAATATTTTACACTATTACTTTTAGTTCCTGGACCAGTGTTTGCTCCATGTCCCTTACGATTGTATATATTTCTTGTGACAGTTGGATTCCCAACGCCCCACCTGTTTGATGTGTTCCACTGGCAAGCCCGTCTGGAAAGCCGTGGTTGCTGCCCTTATTCTGAAGGAGTGGCTGCAAAATCGCTTGCCATAGACCTTTTTAATCGATAGCTTTAAACCCACATCAATTATGCGCTGTACCTGATATTTGGTCAAGGGTGTACCGTCTGCGTGCATAAGGAGGTAACCTTCATATGCGGGGCGCAGCGCCAGGTAAATCGAGACTAGGCGCACTGGACAATCCCTGGCGATCTCCAGTTTGTTCAGCACGATCACCTTCCCCGCCCCCGCCTGGTCTGTTTTATATCTACGTAGCCTTATGGTAAGAGCCAATACGGAGGGATCCTGTGAAATGAGGTCGGGACCACCACACCCCGCATGTGCTCCAGCCCAAGTTTAATTTGCCATGCACCCAGCTAAGACCTTTGATATCACCATCAACCCCGTGAGGGGCCAGGCGACAGGCAACCAGCGGTACCTGCCAGTCCCATTTCACCCCAACTCCTTGCCGCCTTGTGGCACTCCCTGCTGCAGGAGTCTAGTTGCGACCCTTACTTGCCCCTCTTGACTTGTAATGATTGCCCCACTGAAGATGTGTGGTTACCTGTCATCGTGGTCGGTGGATCATATAACATGTGCCTTGAATGTACAATATATGTGGTGTTGTGCCAGAGTAGGGGAATCAGAACCTAAGAGTAACTGTGCATGGGGCATGTGTTAATATCCAAAATGTAAATCTTGATAATGCACGCCATGTGCTAGTATTCAACTGTGGCATCTGGCTTACGCATGGTGCAACACCAATTGGCCCATCACCTCAACTTTACAAACCTAGGAGCAAGCCTGAGCTGGTTACCCCAGGTCCATGCCGCGCATGCCTTAACCTAAGGAGCTCTTACTAACGGAGCATTCGTCCCAACAGAACTGACTTACTGTGTACCTGATTTGGTGGTCCTCCCTAAAAGCCAGACAGTGCCACCTCATGGCAGACTGTCGGGGGCGCCGGTAGTGACAATGGTGACAGTACTTCCCACCAGAAAACCACGTTAACAAACCACCTAGTCAAATATAGCACAGGAGAACTCGCTGCTGAAAAATCAGTGGAGGGCCCTTGCCGCACTTACGGAAGTCCAGACTTGACTTTCTCACCTTGTGAGTTTAAAGAAGGTACAAGATTGACAGTAGCGTTGTCCGTGACTACCTGGATGGGCCCTCTCCCCTGCTGTGTGCAACGGGAAACAACCTTTACAATGCAACTTTTACACCGCACTACAATTACAACAAAACTTTTACAACGCAACATCCATTACAACGCATGCATTTACAACGCAACCATTACAACGCATGACACTACAACGCACACCACTACAACGCATGCCATTACAACGCAGTCATTACAACGCATACCATTACAACGCATAGCATTACAACACATAGTACCCTTACACTATCCAACACTTACCCTACTGTTGCACCCCCTGGAGTTAGAATAGTAATTTTTACCCCTACACTATCCAACACATACCCTACTGTTGCACCCCCTGGAGTTAGAATAGTAATTTTAACCCCTACACTATCCAACACATACCCTACTGTTGCACCCCCTGGAGTTAGAATAGTCATTTTTACCCCTACACTATCCAATACTTACCTTACATGCAATGTAATGTTATGCGTTGTAATGGTATGCGTTGTAAATGTCGTATGCGTTGTAGTGGAATGCGTTGTAAAGGTAGTTTCAAAGAATTTGTTGTAATGGCATGCGTTGTAATGGTTTGCGTTGTAATGGATGTTGCGGTGTAAAAATTGCGTTGTAACGTCACACATGCATGTGCAACCTATTGTGTGTCCCAAATACTGACCTTCATGTAACTTCTAGAAAAGTCCCCTATGCACCCCCCAATAAGTACCAGACAAATCTGCTGTCCGTCTACTCCTGTCACCTATGAGCTGAGGCCAGTAGTTGCATAAGGATATTAAGCAACCACTGGGGCTGTCGTGTAAGAATGTCAAAAGCTGCCACTCTGAACTGATCCTACTGAGCCAAGGCACTAGTACCTTCATGGTAATTGCAAATCCGCTACACTTAACAATGCTTCTATTCTCCCCTACAAGAGGTCTAAACCGGGTTGTCTCCATGCCCCCCAAATTTAAACTCTATGTGGGTGACATGGCCCCCAACCCTTATAACAGACAGTGCCCCTCCAAACTCAGCGGATATTTTCCTCTCCAAATTTATGAGGAAATCCAATCCAACTAGCGCGGCTTGATTTTGCTTTCTCAAACCTATTCACTTAAATCTGTCCAAGCCCTGGTAAAACGCTTACTACCTGTAAAAGGCCGAACACAAGCCCCTTGTTGTGCTTCTGCCAACATCCAGAGCAGGCAAGAGCATGGCACGCCCAGCAGTCCTGACTTTGCTCCTGCTGTGTTGGGAGTCAATAATTACAGAAGCACCACTGTGGAAAGACTGCATCAGCTAACCCCCCACAGGCAACTGTTAACGTCAAAACAATGCAACAGCGGCTCCCTAAAACATGGACTGCGCATGCACGCATCCACGACGCAAGCCAATGATTCGCATGACGTACCCAATCTAGCACTGCAAATGCCCCCATGCGTTCTTTGCTTGACTCGTATCACCAGTCGAAAATGAGGTAGTGATAGACTTGAGACTGACTCCAAGGACATGTCAAACCACGTTGATCTATCTGCTTGAAACCATAGAGCCAACCCCTGATCGGTATTAGTGACTAAGGACGTAGCAGGAATAAAATGTACATTACCACCAAAATGAATAATAAGTGCTCCATGGCACAGAAAATGCCAGGCATAAACAACATTTGTTGGCATTTCCACAGGTGCATCGCCTATTGAGCTGTAGCCTGGCCCGACCCCTTTCCTACATGGCCCGTATCCCCCAAACCCTCCAAGGTGGTGGAACCGCGACACTGAAAATCTGGACACCGCCCCCATGCACAGGGGGCCCAAACCTCCTTGCTGTTGGTGATTAGAATGTGCTCCCAGTGCGCCTGTGTCCTGTCTGATGACACGCATCGCCACCCCATGCAAGACCCAAAAGCCAAAATTGATCAGCGGACCACGTGGTAGTGGTATGAAAATCGGGACTGCAAGTCACGTAAAATTATTGGAAAGAAAAAGGGGGGCCAACCCTGAGCCATTACTCGAAACCATCACACAGCGGCGCACACGTTGTACCGGAAGGCAAGGGGCACTGTGTATATGAGGGACCCCGAAATACCGACCTAACTTAACTACTAGTGTGTCGCAGCCTGTGCTGCACAAGAACCCGTGCTAGTAAACAGTAACCATTGGCCAATCCTGTCTGCGAGAAAAAGGGGGTGGGAGAGAGCAGTGGCCATCCCTGCTCTACTGACAATCCCATGAATCCCTTAATTGGGGAGTAAAAATGAACTTGTCCAAAAGCCCACTGTTTCCTCTATGTCTGGGTTGCTTCAATGACTGCACGCCTCGAGCTGCTTTGCCACCACCCCGATCACAGTACTTACTTACACAGGCACGGTGTCTGACTTTTTAGCTTCGGTGCGTTCGAGTGACAGTACGCAATTCTGCGTGCGTGCGAAGAGAAAAGGTTGAATGTTCACAATGCCCGCAGGCGCGTCCTGCGACCCCTCCCCTGGGTGTCCGGCACCCCCAAGAGCACTTAACAAGGAAAAGCATTCTCCTTCTTCAGTTCCCAACTGCCCTTCTTTGAGTGGTGCCTTTGTACTTGATTCGATTTTCCTGAAATTAGAAAAAAGGTTACACACCATTCCTGTACGTGCTGACCCAGAACCCCACACACTGGCCCCAGTGTGCTCTTCCCCTGTACCTGCTCCGAGCCCTGTCCGGCCAGCCTGCTAGGCGTGGTTTGACCATCAGAGAAAGAAACCTGTGCGCTTCTGGAAGAGAAAACAAATACAGGAAAACAGCTCATAATCAGCATTGAACGGTAAGCATATTGCTAACTCGGTCGTCAGGATCAGAGCCCCTTACTTGAGCACCAGTTGCTTTAACAAGAGAACACATTCCATTATTGCACAGGGGATGCATGATTTTCCCAGACTCACCAGTGGTTTCACAAGAGAACACATTCAATTATGGCACAGGGGATGCATGATTTGCCCAGACTCACCAGTGGTTTTACAAGAGAACACATTCCATTATTGCACAGGGGATGCATGATTTGCCCAGACTCACCAGTGGTTTTACAAGAGATCACATTGAATTATGGCACAGGGGATGCATGATTTTCCCAGACTCACCAGTGGTCTTACAAGAGAACACATTGAATTATGGCACAGGGGATGCATGATTTTCCCAGACTCACCAGTGGTCTTACAAGAGAACACATTCAATTATGGCACAGGGGATGCCTGATTTGCCCAGACTCACCAGTTGTTTTAAAAGAGACCACACCAATTATTGCATGAGAAATACATAATTAGCCCAGACTCAACAGTTGTTTTACAAGAGAAAACATCCAATTAGTGCACAGGAGATACCTGCTTTACACATACTCACCAGTCGGCTACAATTGGATTACGCCCATGGGTGGAACCTGCGCATCCCCCCCAGGCGAGGCGCCAGGAGACCTGTACATTCGCGCGGACTCCGTCAGAGCGCCCCACCACAGGAACAGCAATGGCACAAGGGGAGAAAACCACAAGTGAACACATCCCAAATGCAAAACCAAGTCCATGAGGCAAAAGCGACAACCACGAGCAAACAAAATACAAGAGGAGCAAACAGTACCTTACAGGAGGAAAAAGGGACATGCGCGCAAGCCCCAAAGCGTAAAAAGTACAAGTAGAGGTATAATACACGTGGAGGGCTCTGCCCACAAGGGGGGCCTACATCCTCTGAGCCCCCCTCATCCCTTCTCACCCCGCCCCAGAAATGCCTCATAACTTTCTCTCCAGCTGCAAAATAGCTGATACAACTAGTTCTGTATCTGCAGCTTGATACTAGATGTAGGGGGGAGAGGTGAAGTGTGGAGGTGTTAAACTCTAAATTCTGCTAACGTACTGTCGAGGACACAAGCAACCTTTTGGCATTTTATTAAATAATATTAGGTTAGCACACTTTAGACAAATACATTCTCCTTTTGTTCTAAAACCGGCATCTAAATCACCTAATGCCACAAGTGATGCATGAAATATGCAACCCGGGCTACAGCGAGAAGGGCAAAAGGAGAGAGCAGCCTCTCCGCATACCGTGCGAACGAGATGGCACAGTCCTTAAAACAAGACATCAGCCTACTCCGAGTAGCCCACCTCCCTCCGCCCCGTACCCAGGGCCGCACCGCGGGGAGGGAGCGCAGCCGCGGCTCGAGTGCCCGCCGTAAGGAATCAAGCGGGCAAAGGAGAAATTAATAGAGGGAGTTGGCGCATCTCAGAGGGAAGGGCGCAATCTGACTGGTGGCAGGATAAAATGAATCCGAGCCCGCAGGGGGGGGGTATAAAGGCACGCCTCCCTGTTTACAAATAAACTCGGATTTTCAACACAGCAACAAAAAAGGAACATACATGCACGGCCCGGAGGGTTCTAGGATGCAACCCTAAAGTCCGTCTAAAAATGCCTAAATACAGAATCAGTGTCTCATCCCGCCCCCCCTACCCGCACGCTCTATCTAGCAAGTTGGGCCTCCCGACCCGAAGCAGCCTGGCCCCTTTGCCCGCCGCCACCAGGGAGCGCCGTGCCCAAGAAACCGAACCCGCCCCCCCACCCGCCGCCAGGAAGGGACAGAAACCGTACAGCGTCTCCCGAAGCGCCGGCACCAGCGCCTGTGCCCGCAACCTGAGGAACGCTGGGCGCCAACCCAGGACGAGCCCTCCAACACCCGCCGCAAGATATGGAGGCGAGAGCCAGCCCTCTGGCCCGAGGTGCCTTACACCAGCGGCCGGGCCCGCCGAGGCAGGGGAGCACCCGGCGCTGCCCAACGCAACCCCAACGCGAAGCAGCAAGCTTGGCCGCCCGCGAGGAACCGTGGACTAGCAAACAAAATTTGCCTATAAACACCACACCAAACCCCAGCACGCCAGGGTGCAAAACAAGGCCTCTGTCCCCCCCCTCTTGCGAGGCCGCAAACTGGGTAACCACATCAGGCAACACACGCAAACACCCTTATGAAACCCCCGGGCCCTACTCCCCCCCCCCCCCCCCCCTGGCCCTCTGCACACAATAACGTTAGCGCATCGGGAACAAAGCCCGCCAATACCGCCCGACTGGAAACCGGACCCCCTCCCCTGGTAGCCTTCCCTCCTACTCAGGTACTAAAGCCAGCAAACTGAGAAATATACAATTAACATTGCCTGCAACGTAGGCGGAAGGGGGGGGACAGACGGAAGCGAAAGGGCGACTCACCAAAAAAAACAGCGTCAGGGCAGCTGGGCAAGGCAGGAGGAGGGGTACCGTCTACGTCGAGCGACCAGGACAAAGAGGGCGCTCGGAGGGCAGAAGAGGTAAATATACCTTTCACCGTATCCCCCCCCCCCCCCCCCCACCGGAAGTGATGTAACCTGGGGACCCACTTGGGTCCCCAACCACTATACTGCTGTTGCCTGTGCCATCGTGTGGCACTAAGGGTGGCCGCCCTCTTAGGAGAGCCCCCTTCGGTGGCCCGGGGTAACCTGGCAGTATCTAATTTCTGGTGTTTTAAAAACAATGACAACCGGCACAATGTAAAGAAACTACGGCTTAGTGCCTTTAAGAGCTATGATTCTATACGCAGTTTAACCAAACTGCATTACAGGTTTTTTTTTTTAAAAAGTCACCAGGCACATAGTGTGAACACAGTGCAACTGAGGTTCTATAAAAACAGCAACCTGTTGCAATCACACCTCAGGGACTGCGCTTGCCCGAGGCCACGCAGTGGCCATAAAGAGGGCGGGCTCCTAGTCACGGAGGGCTGCCCCGCCCCTGTATGACTAAGCATTCTCCTCTCCCGGGCAGTCTCCCCTGGTTGGTGGAGGCTGGTATGTGACGCACGTCCGGGGCGGCTGGGAGGAGCCTTCAGGGGTACCTTAGTCCTCTGCCCCTGTTGGTAGGCCTCTTTGCCGCTCCGGATGCCATTGCTCGGTCTCGTCGGGACACTCTTTCCCCACCCTTCCGCGAACCCAGAGTGTCAGCTTGTGGGGGGGCTCTGGGGGAGCTTTAATGTGTTCATTTCTCGTTGCAGGCGGAGTTACTGGACGATCGGGAAGAAGAGAGGTGCAAACTATGTACTTCAGCGGGCACATAGGGGTGCCAGAGCCTAACCTGTAACCTCATGGGAGGTGCAGGAATTCGTGTCGGCGCCCCAGTAGTCCTTCGGGCGGTTGTGGGTTTGTGCAACCGGGGGTTTGCCAAGTCACGCCCGCAATGGGCGTGTCAGTATAATTATGGTAATTGTGCAACAGTTGGGTGGTTCGCCACTGTGTTGTTTGGCTCAACAGGCGGGCAGGTGACGAGAATGCGGCCTGCCCTAGGATCGCCCATAAGTTAACCCACCGTCGTTACATATGTTGTATGTAATAAACCTGCAGCAATTTTTCCCAAACCTAACACTTGTGTCTGTGTGTTATTTGCGGGTTTGGGCATTGTGGGGCAGGGGTTCTGGTGGCCCTGATGTGACTATGTAAAAACAGACACCAAGCGCACTGCTATAAAACAGCCCATTTCAGGAACGTTAAAACAGACACCAAGTACACAGTGTATTGTTAACAAAATAAATGTCCGAGTCTTTACGAACAAGCATACGAACTATGTCATAGAGACGGTTTCTCATGTCTTTAAAAAACTACCCAGCGACCAGTGTGACCAAACCTTATGTGAGCCTTTGTGAACTGGGATACCGAACACAGAGAAAAGACGATGGACCTCTGTGTACTGGTCTAGAATGGTTAACACAAAACGAGCATAATTTATGCATAATTTGTTGTCCTTTTATTTAATTGTCTCCATAAGAATGTAAAAAAAGAAAGGAATAAAAGTTAAAAATTAACAAAACGTATTATTTTCTTCTGTAGGGCCTTTGGAGTTCCTGTCCGCCCGTACCCTTGACAGAAAGAAGAAATCAGGTATGTCACTATTTTATTTATTTTTAGTGATGAGTGGGTTAGAATAGCGATCTCTCTTTTTCTTTCCTTGGTTTAGTGAGGTTAATAGAAGGGTGGTATAACAGTAAAGTAAAGGACCTGGGATCATGGTGAATAAAGGAAGTAAAACAAAAACAAAACAAGCATTGGAAATGCAATAGGTCTCGCACCATTAGAGTTAGTGCTTTTAGAATTGTTTATGGGTTTTTTTGTAAATGTTTAGCATTTTTGTTTCCTGTAGCCAATGCTAAAGAATTACAAATAAAAAAAGCCATAAACATTTCTTAAAGCTGTAACTGAAATGGTCTGAGACCTATTGCACTGTGTGAGGGTGAGGGGTTGAGGGTGAGTGAGGGTGAGGGGTTGAGGGTGAGTGAGGGTGAGGGGTTGAGGGTGAGTGAGGGTGAGTGAGGTGAGTGAGGGTGAGGGGTTGAGGGTGAGTGAGGGTGAGTGAGGGTGAGTGAGGGTGAGGGGTTGAGGGTGAGTGAGGGTGAGGGGTTGAGGGTGAGTGAGAGTGAGGGTGAGTGAGGGTGAGGGGTTGAGGGTGAGTGAGGGTGAGTGAGGGTGGGTGAGGGTGAGTGAGGGTGAGGGGTTGAGGGTGAGTGAGGGTGAGGGGTTGAGGGTGAGTGAGGGTGAGTGAGGGATTGAGGGTGAGTGAGGGTGAGGGGTTGAGGGTGAGTGAGGGTGAGGGATTGAGGGTGAGTGAGGGTGAGGGGTTGAGGGTGAGTGAGGGTGAGGGGTTGAGGGTGAGTGAGTGAGGGTGAGTGAGGGTGAGGGGTTGAGAGTGAGTGAGGGTGAGTGAGGGTGAGGGGTTGAGGGTGAGTGAGTGAGGGTGAGTGAGGGTGAGTGAGGGTGAGTGAGGGTGAGTGAGGGTGAGGGGTTGAGGGTGAGTGAGTGAGGGTGAGTGAGTGAGGGTGAGTGAGGGTGAGTGAGGGTGAGGGGTTGAGGGTGAGTGAGGGTGAGTGAGGGTGAGTGAGGGTGAGGGTGAGTGAGGGTGAGTGAGGGTGAGGGTGAGTGAGGGTGAGGGTGAGGGTGAGTGAGGGTGAGTGAGGGTGAGTGAGGTTGAGTGAGGGTGAGGGTGAGGGTGGGTGAGGGTGGGTGAGGGTGGGTGAGGGTGAGTGAGGGTGAGGGTGAGGGAGGGTGAGGGTGAGGGAGGGTGAGGGTGAGGGAGGGTGAGGGTGAGTGAGTGAGGGTGAGTGAGGGTGAGTGAGGGTGAGTGAGGGTGAGTGAGGGTGAGGGGTTGAGGGTGAGTGAGTGAGGGTGAGTGAGGGTGAGTGAGGGTGAGTGAGGGTGAGGGTGAGTGAGAGTGAGGGTGAGGGGTTGAGGGTGAGTGAGGGTGAGTGAGGGTGAGTGAGGGTGAGTGAGGGTGAGGGGTTGAGGGTGAGTGAGGGTGAGGGGTTGAGGGTGAGTGAGAGTGAGGGTGAGTGAGGGGTTGAGGGTGAGTGAGGGTGAGTGAGGGTGGGTGAGGGTGAGTGAGGGTGAGGGGTTGAGGGTGAGTGAGGGTGAGGGGTTGAGGGTGAGTGAGGGATTGAGGGTGAGTGAGGGTAAGGGGTTGAGGGTGAGTGAGGGTGAGGGATTGAGGGTGAGTGAGGGTGAGGGGTTGAGGGTGAGTGAGGGTGAGGGGTTGAGGGTGAGTGAGTGAGGGTGAGTGAGGGTGAGTGAGGGTGAGGGGTTGAGGGTGAGTGAGTGAGGGTGAGTGAGGGTGAGGGGTTGAGGGTGAGGTGAGTGAGGGTGAGTGAGGGTGAGTGAGGGTGAGTGAGGGTGAGGGGTTGAGGGTGAGTGAGGGTGAGTGAGGGTGAGTGGTTGAGGGTGAGTGAGTGAGGGTGAGTGAGTGAGGGTGAGGGTGAGGGGTTGAGGGTGAGTGAGGGTGAGTGAGGGTGAGGGGTTGAGGGTGAGGTGAGTGAGGGTGAGTGAGTGAGGGTGAGTGAGGGTGAGTGAGGGTGAGTGAGGGTGAGGGGTTGAGGGTGAGTGAGTGAGGGTGAGGGTGAGTGAGGGTGAGGGTGAGTGAGGGTGAGTGAGGGGTGAGGGTGAGGGTGGGTGAGGGTGGGTGAGGGTGAGTGAGGGTGAGGGTGAGGGAGGGTGAGGGAGGGTGAGGGTGAGGGAGGGTGAGGGTGAGTGAGGGTGAGTGAGGGTGAGTGAGGGTGAGTGGTTGAGGGTGAGTGGTTGAGGGTGAGTGGTTGAGGGTGAGTGGTTGAGGGTGAGTGAGTGAGGGTGAGGGTGAGTGAGGGTGAGTGTGAGTGAGGGTGAGGATGAGTGAGGGTGAGTGAGGGTGAGGGTGAGTGAGGGTGAGTGAGGGTAAGGGTGAGTGAGGGTGAGGGTGAGTGAGGGTGAGGGGTTGAGGTTGAGGGTGAGGTGTTGAGGGTGAGTGAGGGTGAGTGAGGTGTTGAGGGTGAGTGAGGGTGAGTTAGGGTGAGGGGTTGAGGGTGAGTGAGAGTAGTTGAGGCTGAGTGAGGGTGAGTGAGAGCGAGGGTGAGTGAGGGGTTGAGGGTGAAGGTTTGAGGGTGAGGGTGAGGGGTTGAGGGTGAGTGAGGGTGAGGGGTTGAGGGAGGGTGAGTGTGAGTGAGGGTGAGGGTGAGTGAGGGTGAGTGAGGGTGAGGAGTTGAGGGTGAGGGTGAGTGAGGGTGAGGGGTTGAGGGTGAGTGAGGGTGAGGCTGAGGTGTTGAGGGTGAGTGAGGGTGAGTGAGGGTGAGTGAGAGGTTGAGGGCGAAGGGTTGAGGGTGAGTTAGGGTGGAGGGTGAGGGGTTGAGGGTGAGTGAGGGTGGAGGGTGAGGGGTTGAGGGTGAGTGAGGGTGGAGGGTGAGGGGGTGAGGGTGAGGGGGTGAGGGGTTGAGGGTGAGTGAGGGTGAGGGGTTGAGGGTGAGTGAGGATGAATGAGAGTGAGGGGTTGAGGGTGAGGGGTTGAGGGTGAGTGAGGGTGAGGGTGAGTGAGGGTGGCTACGGTATGGGATGTCTCATATTAAAATTACGTGTGACCTGTGAAAACGTGAGTGAGATACCGGCATGCCATGTTCTCTTGTACAAGCGCAATCGGGTGTTCAACAATGCCATAGTGGGCCGGTTCATGGCTACGTGTTCTATCATAAAAATAGTGCAAATGCTCATGTTTAAAAACGTCAAAGCCAAAGGAAAGTGCGATTTAATTTTAAAATCAAATAACTGATTACGGCGTGGTGACAGCGTGGCAGGAAAGTGAAAAGTCTGATTGAAGTGGATATTTTTTTAAAACCAAACAACTGTCTAACTAAAGGCAGCGGGTCAAGCGTGTCAGTCCCTGGAGCTTACCTCCTCTCAATGTCCGTGCGGCTCTGAAAGTGAGCCGGCGGGCAGAGCTCACGCCTAATGTAGTGAGTTTTTCCGGCATGCGTGCACCGCGTGGTGCAGTAGCTGCTGTCATTGGTATGGGCTGGTAAACAACTGAGCTGTAGCTGGAGCGCGCTGACCTTCCCATTCCAACTTGGGGGGTTTGAAGAAACAGATATAAGTCTGTATTATCGGTGTGCTCAGGCACAGTTTGTGCATTTCTAGTTTTTCCCACTAAAATATCTGCCACATCTGGCGGTGGAGGGCATGGCACATCCAACACCCCTGGCAGCTAGAATATTAAATTATTGTGAGGGAAGCCATAGGAAGGAAATTAATCCAGTCAGTTGCATTGTCTGCGCGTGAAGCGCCCTTGCCTCTCGAGCTGGGAGAGACCTCGTATATGCATCAGACCCTCCGTATTGGTTCCCACCCGGGAATCTCGGAGCGCGGGGCATTGGAGATGCAGTCAGTAGGGATTATCAAGCTAGGGGATATGTACAGAAATGGCCCTTTTATAACTCTAAATGAATTTCAAGCAGAACAGCCATACTAAGCAATGTATGGGTTATATATGCCAGGCTGCGTGCGGCGGTGCACTTTTTAAGCTCGAATTTCCCGCAGGAACCAATTGGGTTAAAGGCGCTACAGGCTGTGTGACGCACGTGGCCGCGTCCATGAACGTCACGTCAGACTTGCACGACTGCCCCTGCTGCACCACGAGCTCTTGGTTTATTGAGTCACGTCGAAGATATAATGTTCTGTGCTGTTGTTTAAACCTGACCCAGGAGGGGGGAGGGGGGAGGAGAAATGCGACATGGCGGGGAGGGGGCGGAGCGGGGGAGAGGGTGTGTGTGTTAGGAGGGCATTGCGAAATGCGAGACGGCGGGAAGGGGGCAGACATGGCGGGGAGGGGGCGGAGCGGGGGAGAGGGTCACGTCGAAGATATAATGTTCTGTGCTGTTGTTTAAACCTGACCCGGGAGGGGGGAGGAGAAATGCGACATGGCGGGGAGGGGGCGGAGCGGGGAGAGGGTGTGTGTGTTAGGAGGGCATTGCGAAATGCGAGACGGCGGGAAGGGGGCAGACATGGCGGGGAGGGGGCGGAGCGGGGGAGAGGGTGTGTGTGTTGTTAGGAGGGCATTGCGAAATGCGAGACGGCGGGAAGGGGAGGGGGCGGAGCGGGTAAACAAAGACGGACGTGCACGCGCTTTTAAGCTCAATGCGCATGCGCATTGAGCTTAAAAGTCACGGGCACTGCAAGGAATCGCCACGATTCCTTGCAGTGTGGATAAAGAGCGGATAAGTCCCAATACTCTCGCCTTGCTCGATGCGCATGCGCATCGACAGGCGAGACCTAAAAATCACTTGAGTCAAAGTAGTATTCTTGGCTTTACCCCCAGTAGTGTTGCTTCAACGTGAGCAATGACCCCTCCCAATAGAGTTTCCCTTCAAATAACTTTCCTTCTTCTCTTCCCGTATACTTCCCACTGGTAGTTTTCCCTCCCGCTTATCGGCTCTGCTTAGGAGCCTTACACGCACCTGGTTGAGCCACATCCCTGGGACGTGGCTAGGAGCAGGATCTAACTGGCAGACAGGTTACATCCTCTCTCCCTCAAGCGTCCCCGGGTTTCTCCTTGACTCCGGTTCTTCTTGCTTTGCCTCCTCCAGCTCTTCGGGGTCTGCTTTCAAGGTGCGGGCTGGATACTTCCTCTACTTGGTGTCCAATTTCAAGATGCAGGCTGGGCACTCTCCTCTGGATGGACTGCTTTGCCATCCGCAACCCGCTTCTCCGCCCTCCTCTTCTTCTGTGTATTCGCCTTGTCTCCTCCCTTTGACGTGCTGGCATTCCGCGGAAGTTCCTGTCTCTTTCTGGCTGTCTAACTTCCGGTTTCGTTGGAGCGGGTCTTCAAGAGAAGAAGGGTGCAGTCTGCTCTGGGATTCTCATCACCAGGTTCGTGACAAACTCGTTGACTTAAAAAATCAGAACGTCATGGGAGGAATAAAAAAAACCAAGCATTTGCAATGCAATAGGTCTCGCATTTACGAGAGTTTGAGTTATTGGCATTGTAAATGACAATGCCTTTTCTTTATGTGTTGTTTTAAAAAAAGATAAAATAAAAGACATTGTCATTTACAATGCCAATAGCTTAAACTCTGGTAAATGTGAGACCTATTGCACTGCAAATTTAGACGCGGCTCGTCTAAAAAAAGGGGGTGCGTCCGCCATTAAAGTAAAAGCGGGATATGGGGCGCTTTTAAGAAAAAAACACCTTTTTGTCAAGTTGACAGACGAATGCTCATCTAAAGAAAGGGGCGCGGCCCCTTTAACATGAAAGCGCGGCATGGGGCGCTTGTGAAGAAATAGAAAAATTAACTCATGCAGCCGCGTTCAGTGCCACAAATAAACCAATTGTGCAGCCGCCACTTTATCAGTGTGGCATGCTGTGCCATAGAAAAAAAAAAATTAAGCGTTGCGGGAGATTGTTTCCTGCCAGCAACAGCAGGCAGGTGAAAACCATTTAACAAAATAGTGCTCGGAGGCTGTAATTAAGGCCTATCGAGTAACAACTCCTGTAACAGGGAGTGTCCTCATGGGAGGTTACTAAATGAGACAAGACTGTACTAAGGAGGGACTGCTAAGCCTATTGACCAATGAAAAGCCACAGTTTACAAAGGACGATGACACAAGCCAATGAAAAATATGGGCAGAGTGGGCGGAGCTTCAAGTCCATACCTGAATACAGCATGCCTCGCAGAGCAGCACATGCGCGGCCCAGGTTCAACATAAAAACAGACACTTGGAGCACAGTGTAAAAAAACTGCAACTCGCTGGCAACAGCATGCCAGGATTTTAAAAACAGACACCTTGTGCAAACTGCATCTTAGCGCTTTTAAAGTCTTGAGAAACACAGCACGCGGAGTGAACAAGTGCAGGTCAGTCTTACAAATTGTCTTCTAGTTCCACTTGGAAAATGCCCATAGTTCAGGAGGACTGGAGCTTCCTTGCGTGATGTGTATTCATGGGTGATTGAACCCCCTGTTCAACCCCACTCAGCTCCCCCCCCCCCCCCCCCCCCCCAGCGCTCCACTTCAGCATATAGAACCCCACATGTTCACAAAATGCAGCAAAAAGGGCGTTTCTTTTATTACTTAAAAAATGTTTTTGGGGATTGTGTTTAAGTAAAGAATTTTTATTTTTCTTACCTGAAAAGGACATACATGCATTTTACTTCTAGCGCATGTTTTTTGTGGTAAGGGGGTTTGCTTATGCTTTTATTCTATTTTTTTGTGTGTTTTTACCATATAGTCTGCAACACCTACGAATGAGTTGTACTTTCATATATTTTGTGCAACATCACCTGTAAATACCTCAATAAGCATAGCGCCTACTTCACCATTTTTAAAAAATGTATTAGATCTTTTTATTGAAAGTTGTTTAGTCATACAGCATTCCGGCGAGGTAGAACAGCAATTAGTACATATCAGTAATGTACTGTCTATCACATTTAGCATGAGTCTGATCACAAATAGATGATCACATATCGTCATTGTCCTTCTTGACATCAGTCCTACCACACTCAGCCCTGACTAACCAACTAGTGGGGGAGACCCAGATATTACATCTATGTGCATTCCATCTACCCCAAAGTCGGTCCCATTTCCCCAGACATCCTCTATTACTATAGACAGCTTTTTCTGCTATCATACACCTGTCCTTGTCTCTCCCCCTCCGTCCCAGGGTCGGTGTCTCTCTAGCACCCAATATGCGGGCTATGTTTAGTTTTGCTATGATGATACCCAGGGTAATCCATAATTGCTCCATGCGGGTCAGATCAATGGCCTCTCATATATTGAGTAGACCAAGTTGGGGTGTTCGATGAGCTCGGCAGCTGGGAAAGTACAGACTCCCAGTGTAGCCTAACAACAGGGCACTCCCAGAGAGTGTGGTAGAATGTTCCTTTTTGTGCGCGGAGCCTTAGACACTTAGAGTCGTCTCTTTGCCCCATTTTGGTCAGAGTGCACACAAGAGATAAGATTTACGTAGAATCTTGAGTTGGATTAATCTGAGTATCAGTGCAATGGCTACCTCATGCAGGGAGGTCAGAGCCTCCTGCCAGTCTTCATTTTTAAAGTTTCCCAGATCTCTCTGCCGAAGCACACAAGACGCAAGAGAGGGTCCAGCATATTGCTAACAATTTTTTGGTATGTCATGGAGCTTGCCTAGTGGTCCATAGGTTACAATCGGATCACTGAAATAATATCGACTGACAAAATATCGACTTGCCAAAATATCGTGGACAAAATATTGACAGTCAAAATATCGAGTTTGTATCTACAAACAGGTAAGTACAAAAATATCGAGTTAAAAATATCGTTAACAAAAATATAGATGTAAAAAATATCGACTTTATTAAAAACAGTGTTAAATTAAATTAATATTAAATTTTAATTACTAAAATATACTTAAAACGACTTAAATTAAATTATAATAATTAAATAATAAATGAAAATAATAAAAATAATTTTTTTAAATCTTATTTGTTGACCCTGAACCCTAAAAATACCCCTTTACCCAAAAACCCAAAACTGACCCTGAACCCTAAAAATACCCCTTTACCCAAAAACTAAAAACTGACCCTGAACCCTAAAAATACCCCTTTACCCAAAAACTAAAAACTGACCCTGAACCCTAAAAATACCCCTTTACCCAAAAACTGAAAACTGACCCTGAACCCTAAAAATACCCCTTTACCCATGAACTGAAAACTGACCCTGAACCCTAAAAATACCCCTTTACCCAAAAACTGAAAACTGACCCTGAACCCTAAAAATACCCCTTTACCCATGAACTGAAAACTGACCCTGAACCCTAAAAATACCCCTTTACCCATGAACTGAAAACTGACCCTGAACCCTAAAAATACCCCTTTACCCAAAAACTAAAAACTGACCCTGAACCCTAAAAATACCCCTTTACCCAAAAACTGAAAACTGACCCTGAACCCTAAAAATACCCCTTTACCCAAAAACTGAAAACTGACCCTGAACCCTAAAAATACCCCTTTACCCAAAAACTGAAAACTGACCCTGAACCCTAAAAATACTCCTTTACCCAAAAACTGAAAACTGACCCTGAACCCTAAAAATACCCCTTTACCCAAAAACTAAAAACTGACCCTGAACCCTAAAAATACCCCTTTAATTTAACATAATTAACAATTAATCTATTAAATTAAATTAATTACCAATTACATTTTAATTAAATACCATATATTATTTAATTACCAATTAATTAATTATTACTACCAATTAATAAATTTACATATTTAATTAATTATAATTAAATTACTTCCCACCCTATTCCCCTATAAACCCACAACCCGCTACAGAAAAGACATTATTTTAATTTACATAATTAGAAATTAATCAATTAAATTAAATTAATTACCAATTAAATTTTAAATAATTAACATATATTATTTAATTACCAATTAATTAATTATTACTACCAATTAATGAATTTACATATTTAATTAATTATAATTAAATTACTTTCCACCCTATTCCCCTATAAACCCACAACCCGCTACATAATAAAATGACACAATAATTAAAAAAATCATTAATTAAAAATAATTATAAAATAAAATGACACTTTTCACACATATTATTACATAAAAACACTATAAATAATTAAATATTATTTTAAAAACTATATTTTTTACTATCTAGATTATATACTTGGATATTTTCACTGTCTATATTATTTACAGTCGATATTACTTCACTTACCTTAAAAACGATATTTTGGCTGTCGATATTCTGTCTAGTCGATATTATGTCCAAACGATATTTAAAACTCGATATTCTGTCCAAACGATATTTTGGAGTCGATATTATGTCTGTGCACCGTTACAATCATTTTTATTTTCCACTGGAGAGGCCTTCGGCAAGACCTCATCTCACGGGATGGTGGTCTTCAAGACAAGACGTATTTGTAGATACCTGAATGTTTCTGCGTCTACCATTTTGTACTTCGTCTGCAGATCTGAAAAGGGGATCACCCCCCCTCACACAAAGATCCCTAACTGCTGATATCCCTATGGCGTCGCATTTACCGAAACCTAGGCAGTCACTCAGCCTGGTCAGCTGTTCGGCTTTCCACAGGGGCATCACTTGCATCACTTTTTTGTGCCAACCCAGTCTCTTAGTTACCTGATGCCATAGTGCAATTAAATGGCCGGTCGGGACCGTGAGGCATTGGTGGTGGGGGTTTGTACACAGGGCTATTTTTTAGCCTGCGGTGCCCTGAATCCCTGTCCATCTGGTATGCTGGCTCGTCTTGCGGTGGATAGCCTATTGGTTAAAGACCACCAGTTGTGACTCCCAGTAGTATACCCGAATGTTGGGCAGTGCAATCCCACCGTCGGACAATCCTCTCATGAGTTTATGTATAGCTATTCAGGGAGGATTCCCATCCCAAATTAATATCTTCACTTCGCTCTCAACAGCATCAAAATAGGTTTCAGGGACACTAAATGGGGTGTATTTTAATGCGTATAAGAAGCGTGGCAAGGCCATCATTTAAAAAAGCGCTGTTCGCCCAAGTAAGGATAGTGGTCGTGATCTCCAATGTCACACGTCAATTTGTAAGCGGGTCAACGGGACTGGGAGGTTATTTGTGTAGAAGAGGTCTAGGTCTGGTGTGGAAAAGATCCCCAAATAACGAAAACCCTCACTCACTACGGCTGCTTCACAGTTTGACGGCAAAGTCGGTTGTGGGCCATGCAGTACAAAGATTGTGGACTTAGACCAGTTTATGGTATAGCCTGGGTATTTACCGAAATTGGTCAATATCTGGAGGACTCTTATTAATGGAGGATTGCGGGACAATATATATATAATAGTATATCGTCTGCGTATAATGAAATTCTTTATTCCCAGTCCTCTGTCCAATTTAACCCTATAATCAAAGGATGTTCTCTCACCCAGGTCTCCAAGGGCTCCAGCATCAGGGCAAGATTAGTGGCGATAAGGGACAGCCCTGCCACGTGCCTCTCCCAAGACGGAATATTTATGAGGTATGAAAAGCAGTCTGATCCATGTCAGAACTTTTGTGCCAAATCCTATGTGTTCAAGGACAGCATATATGTACGGCCACTCAATGGTGTCAAAGACCTTTCATGCATCAACGGATAATATAGCTGTGTTCTTTTGTTGTGATGGTTCTCCCCAACACTCCATGGAGACGACGCATGTTAAGGGCTTTGCTGCACCCTGGCATGAAGCCTGATTGATCTGGGTGTACTAATATAGTGATGATGTGAATCTAGCGTGTTGCTAACCATTTAGCCAGGATCTTGGTCTTGGCATTAAGCAATGAAATGGGCCGGTAGGAGCTGCAACTCTCTGCCGGTGTACCTTGTTTATGAATTACTGCTATGGAGGCAAACCTTTGGTCCTGCTGTAAAATCCCCTTCTGCCTACTCTCTAAATACATCTTGTAAATGAGGTGCAATTTTAGTAGCTGTTAGTTTGAAAAATTCTATTGGGAGACTATTGGGTCTCATCGCTTTACCTGATTCTACACTGCGTATGGCGGAGGTTAGTTCCTCCTCTGTGGGATCCCCTTCTAATGATTCCTGATCATCAGGAGAGAGGGTCAGCAGTAGGAGGTCCGCCAGGAATTCTCTAGAGTCGTCGGCAGTGGTCGTCGTCGTTGGGGAGTATAAGTGTGTGAAATTGGTTGCAAAGTTCTCTGATAACATTTGGGTGTCCTTCAGTGTCCCACCAGTGTCTGTGTTCAGTATAGGTACCCAACGATGAACCTGTTCATGCCTTTAAAACCAGGCTATGTGCTTACCTGCCTTGTCTCCCAGTTCATATACTCTGTGGTGTGTTGCCATGCATTTAGCCCTAGCTACTGTGTTACCATGTGTTTGTATTGTACTTGTTTAACGTTTAGGGTGTACTTGGCCGCTTCGTCCTCCGTTTCAGCTACCTGGGACTCCCCGTCTAGTATCTCCCTTTACCCCAGTATTGGAACTTTCATAGATTCCCATGCTTTGTATCTTTCCCCGTCGTCGGAATGGGAGTCTCGGTAACAAAAATACCATAGCTGTAGGTACAAAAGACAATGGAAAAAGGCCTAGGCCGCATTCCCTTTTTCAGCATATCACCCTCTTTGTGTAAAAGAGACCAAACTTTGGCCTCAGCCAATCAGAAGTGCCTCACCACTTAGAACCTTCCTGAAGGAACCTCAGAGCCTCAGATTTTCTACCGCACGTTGTGCTAGGGAGTCTCCTTTGAGCTCTGCTCAACTTCTACTCTTCTAAAGGATTTCTTCAGGATTTTTCAACAGGATTTTCTTCAGAATCTTTCAGATTCTCTTCAGGATTGTTCCTACCTTCCAGGATGTCGGAAATTGAGAAGAAAAAAGCCCTTTTCAAGCCCTGTTCCTCCTGTGGCAAGAAAAGGCTTTTTGTGGAGGATAAGCATAAGGACTGCATTTATTGCCTCTATCCTGACCACCAGGCTGCTGACTGTTCAATCTGTCGCACTTTTTCTGCCAAGACCCTCCGGGACCGTGAGGGTAGGCTCCTGACATGGCTACAAAAGCTTAAATCAAGGAAGGATACTGTCTCCAGTGACAGTGAGGATGCTGGATTGATGTCTTCTACAAGAAGGTCAGTGAAAAGGGGTAGGGGTTCCCCTTCTACTTCGGTGGGAAGATCTTCTAAGGCCTCAAAAAAGACCCCCAGTGAGTCTGAGAGCCCAGGTCCCAGCAAATCTCCTCACGGAAGTGTAAAGGAGAGGGATGGACCTTCTATGCCTTCTACAGGTGAGAAGACTGCCACAGCCTTCAAAACACCTTCATGCCAGTCTTCTGAGAGGACTTCTAGGTCCTCGACGACGAAGACGTCGACAACGGGAGGCCCGTCGACGAGAACATCGAAGACTCCGTCGACTGGAGGTTCGTCGACGTCGCGACCGTCGACGGCGCAGTCCTCGCCGTCGACGGAGAAACTGAAGACGCCGACGACGAAGGTACCAGCTTCAAAGGTGTCGACGAAGGAGCCGTCGACGACGAAAGCCCCGTCGACGTCGAAAGTCCAGTCGACGACGAAGGCCCCGTCGACGTCGAAGACCCCGTCGACGACTATGGCCCCGTTGACGACGAAAGCCCCGTCGACGACGACGACGGTGTCGACGGCGAGAGTCCCGTCGACGACGATGATGATGGTGTCGACGACTGCGGTCTCGTCGACGAGGGCGTCGACGACTACTACGGTGACTATGACAACGGCTGGCGTGTCGACAGTTTCATCGTCGACGACGTCCACGACCCCTATCTCGACGGCGTATATACAACCGTCGACTACGGAACCCACGATATTGTCCACAGAAAAGCGAATTACCATTTCGATGACGCGGATCACACCAGAGATGACTTCTCCAAGGACGGTGTCCCCTCTGTTACCTACCATGCTCCTTCTAGAGGGAGAATCAGAGGAGGATGAACAAGATGCATATAGCTATGCCAATAGTCCTTCCCAACTATTTGTCAAATGCCAGGACACTGACTCAGAGGGCGAATACGGCCACGAGGAACATGGTCATAGTCAGCAACAGCAGCTGCAACCTGAACAGGAAATGGTTTCAGTGCCAACATCTTTCCTGCAAGATCTACATAGGATGCTACAGGACTATAAGTCTAAGGCCAGTAGACCTCTGCCAAATACATCAACGCCTGCTACACCTTCAAGGCTTCAGGCTTCATTGGTGCCACCTACTTTCTCGGCTCCAACTTCTCCACAGCCTCAAGCGTCCGTCCAACAGGATTCCTCTGGATTGCCAGGGACTCATGATGTTGCTGAATCCTCGGATGAGGACCAACAATCGGATCATGTCTCTAATCCCGACACGGAATATGATGAATACGTTATTGACAATCCCGCATTGCCAAATCCGGACCCGGCGGACTCCCCGCCAGCGGATATTGGGGGCTTCCATCAGCTGATGGAGAGAGCGGCGGCAAGATTTAAATTGGCAATGCCTAAAGTTACAACAGATTGTTTCTTATATGACTTTAAGGAACCCTTTCGAAAGACTGCCAGGTCTATTCCTATAGTGGATCACCTATGGAAGGAGGGCTTAAAGACAATGACACACCCGGCGACGGTGGTCCCGGTGCTACCGCGTTTGGAAAAAAAGTACAAAGCGACTGATGATGCCCCTGCGGCCTTGACAGGTCATCCACAACCAGACTCTGTGATCTCGCAGGCAGCGCAGAGGAAATCGCGCAACCCTTCGGCACCACGGACAACTCCTCTGGACAAGGAAGGGCGGAGGTTGGATAACGTGGGAAAAAGATTCTCCTCGATGGCAAGTTTGCTAGTGCGAGCGGCTAATTCCTTAGCGATCCTGGGTAGATACGACCGTCAACTCTGGTGCGATATCGCCCCGTACCTTGACCAGCTACCTCCTGAATCTATGTCGGAGGCAAAGAAAATTTTACAGGAAGGAGAGGCGACGTCGATGGAAATCATCGATTGTGCAATGGATATTGCAACTACTGCATTCCGTTCACTGGCGGGAGCAGCAGTACTCCGTCGCCAAGGGTGGCTTAAAGCTACTTGGTTCCGGCCCGAGGTCCAGAATAAAGTCTTGGATCTCCCCTTTGATGGAGAAGCGCTGTTCGGCAAACTCATTGAGGACACCCTGCAGGATATTAAAAAGGACGCAGAGACCGCTAGGTCTTTAGGAACACTTCAGTACAGAAAGTCTCCTTTCAAGGGATCCAGAGGCAGGGGTGGTACTTATAGAGGATCCTTCCAACAACAATGATATTCCAACACAGGATCCGGTTCCCAACAACACCGTCAGTCTTACCAGCAGCGGCAAGGCCAGTCTTCCAACTACTCCAGGCCTTACGGTAAAGGAAAGCAAGGGGCACGAGGACGAGATTCGTCCAAGCGCCAATAGCGGCCTCCTGGCTCTTCCTACTGGACCCTTCTCCAGGAAGTCATCAGTTGGAGGCAGGGTCAACAAATACCTTCACAACTGGTCCCTGATAACATCGGACCGTTGGGTGCTCAACATCATTCGGAAAGGGCATACCTTAAAGTTCACACAAGTTCCGCCACCCAAGCCCCCGGCAGCCACGCCTTCAAAACACCAGCGTCTCCTTCGGCTCGAAGTTCAACAAATGCTCCGAAAAGGGGCAATAGAGCCAGTTCCATCGCACCAAAGAGGCCAAGGATTTTATTCCAGGTTCTTCCGGGTGAAGAAGACGCTCGACAAGTGGCGCCCCATTTTAGACCTCAGGGGGCTAAACACCTATCTCATTTCTCTGTCCTTCCGGATGGTGTCCCTCCAGGACATTTTGAAGCTGATCAGCCCGGGGGATTACATGGCCACGCTCGATCTCGAGGATGCCTATTTCCACGTTCCGATTCACCCAGCGCACATAAGGTTTCTGCGATTTACAGTAGCCAAGAGCCATTACCAATTCAGGGTTTTACCCTTTGGACTCCGCTCAGCCCCAAGAATATTCACAAAGGTTCTGGCGCCAGTAGCAGCTTTCCTGCGAAGGCACAAGTTTCAGGTCTTCCCCTATCTGGACGACTGGTTACTAAAAGCTCCGTCCAGAGAAGCAGCGCTACGGGCGGTTCAAGCATGTACCAATTTATTTCAGAACCTGGGTCTCACTCTAAACGACGAGAAATCTTGCCAGATCCCGTCCAGAAGAGCTCGGTTTCTGGGAGCCATCTTGGACTCAAAGCATTCACAAGCTTTTCCAACTCTGGAAAGGAGGCAGAAATTACAAACCATGGCCCAAGACTTACAAATAAGAAAGTCTCTTTCAGTACGCCGCTACAAGTCTCTGCTGGGAGTAATATCATCGTGTATCCCACTAATTCCCCATTGCAGACTCAGGATGCGTCCCTTGCAGGAACAACTGGACAATCAATGGAAGCAAGTCCACGGTTCGTTCGACGACAGAGTGGCTATCACTCCGGAGATGAAGGACGCGGCCTTATGGTGGACAGACCAAAACAACTTGTCCCAAGGCCTATCCTTCGCAAGCGACCCGTCCCCACAGGTGATAACGACGGACGCGTCATTGGAGGGTTGGGGAGCAGTGCTGCAGGACCTACATGTCAGTGGTCATTGGTCACCCCAGGAGAAACGCCTCCACATCAACCTGTTAGAACTCAGGGCGATACGACTGGCTCTGCAAGCGTTTCTTCCTCGCCTGGAAGGTTCACAAGTGCTTATCAGGACGGACAACACCACGGCCATGCACTATGTGAACAAGGAAGGAGGGACCAGATCGCGCCCATTGTCACGAGAAGCCCAGCAGGTCTGGGAATGGGCGATCCAACACAAGATGTCTCTGATGGCAGAACACTTGCCTGGCGTCCTAAACGAAAATGCCGACAGACTGAGCAGGTCGTCCTTGGTCAGCCACGAATGGGAGTTGAATCAGGAAGTCTTGGAACAAGTCTTCAGCCGGTGGGGAAGGCCGGACATCGACCTTTTTGCCACTCCGACCAACAAGAAATGCCGGTCTTACGCAAGCAGGCTTCCCCATCAAGATTCACTGGGAAATGCCCTTTCGATAGCCTGGTCGAAGACATTTGTCTACGCTTTTCCTCCCATTCCTCTGATTCCACGACTAATCAAGAAACTCAAGGTGGAACCGTGCAGGATGATCCTCATAGCCCCGGCTTGGCCGAGGCAGTTCTGGTTCACGGAGCTCCATCTGCTGTCGATAGCTCCCCCCTTGCCTCTACGGATTCTGCCGGATCTTCTCACGATGTCCGAAGGACAGATTTTGCATCCAGACCCTCAGTCGTTACACCTGACTGCATGGCTCCTGAACAGCGAGAATTTATGAACCTGCCATTGTCAAAAGAGGTTAGGGAAGTTCTGTTCCAAGCAAGGGCTCCTTCAACTAACAAAACTTACCGCCTTAAGTGGAAAAGATTCTGTTGTTGGTGTCGAAAGCAAAACATTGATCCATTCAATTCCAAACCTCATCAGATCCTCCCTTACCTGCTGTCTTTGGCCAAGTCTGGTCTAGCCCATTCATCAATTAAGGTCCATTTGGCTGCTTTGTCACGATTCAGAAGGACAGACTCTGGGCCTTCATTATGGTCTTCCAGAATAATCAAGCAATTTCTTAAGGGCCTGTTCAGGGTCTATCCACCGGTGAGACCGCCTCCTCCAACATGGCATTTGAATCTGGTCCTTTCCCAACTCATGAAGGGCCCATTTGAACCAGTCCATCGTTCTGACATCAAATATCTTTCGTGGAAATTGGCTCTTCTCCTTGCTCTCACGTCGGCTCGGCGTGTAGGGGAATTACAGGCTTTGACCATTCAAGAACCTTTCCTTCAATTCAAGAGGAACACTGTCATCATGAGGACTAACCCTAGGTTCATGCCAAAGGTTCCCTCGGATTTCCACTTGAATGAACCGGTCATTCTGAAAACATTCTTCCCTCAGACTTCCACGCCAGCGGAAAAAGCATTGCATTCGTTGGATGTGCAGCGATGCTTAAAATTTTATTTGCAACGTACTAAAGACTTTCGAAAATCTTCTCAACTGTTTGTGGCCTTCGGGGGACCGAGTAAAGGCCTTCCACTATCCAAACAGGGTGTTTCAAGGTGGATCACAAGCGCTATATTACATTGTCACAAGGCTGCTGGTAAACCTCTGACTGGAAAGATACGAGCGCATTCCACAAGATCTGTGGCTTCTTCAACAGCCCTCTTCGCGGGGGTGCAAATTAAGGATATCTGCAGAGCTGCTACCTGGAGCAGCGTCCACACCTTCACCAAGCATTACTGCTTGGAATCTCTGCAACAGGATGATGCAGCAGTAGGACAGGCTGTCCTGAGGAACCTCTTCCACTAATGGTGAGCTTTCCTTTCTTCCCACCTTCCATTTTTTCACATTTTGTATCTAATGTCATGTTGTCTACTGCTATTATTTACAATGCAAAATGTGATTCTCTTGCCAACTGCTTACTACTCTGATACAAAGCATGGGAATCTATGAAAGTTCCAATACTGGGGTAAGAAAGCAAGTTACTTACCTGTAACTTTAGTTCCCCAGTATTGGTAACTTTCATAGATTCCCATGCGCCCACCCACCTCCCCGGGGAAAGCTCAGCCTACAACAGATAAGGTGTCTAAGTACACAACGGCTATGAAAATCTGAGGCTCTGAGGTTCCTTCAGGAAGGTTCTAAGTGGTGAGGCACTTCTGATTGGCTGAGGCCAAAGTTTGGTCTCTTTTACACAAAGAGGGTGATATGCTACAAGAGGGAATGAGGCCTAGGCCTTTTTCCATTGTCTTTTGTACCTACAGCTATGGTATTTTTGTTACTGAGACTCCCATTCCGACGACGGGGAAAGATACAAAGCATGGGAATCTATGAAAGTTACCAATACTGGGGAACTAAAGTTACAGGTAAGTAACTTGTTTTCTTCCAGTGCCTCTACCTTCTCTCTTTTATCTCTCTTGTAACCCATTGTGAGTGAAAGTGCCTGACCCATAATTACTATTTTAAATGCTTTCCAAAGCGTTTATGAAGATTCAACTGATCTTGCATTTTCATTAAAGTAGTGGGCTAAAGATTGTATGAGCTTGTTTCTAATGTATGGTATCTTCAAAAATCACGGGTTGAGAGAGAGTGATTTACATCTCGGGCATGTCTGCAACATAGCAGGCCCAGATCGGGGAATGACCTGAGATTCCCAGAGTAGGTCACTGGAAGCACACAGGGTGGTGCAGTGGGAGTCAATGCAAGCAACTCTCCAGACTTTCCACATGGTCCCCTCCAATCCTTAATGCTTTATTTAGAGTCCTCATAAATCTCTCTACATCCCCGTTGGCCTGCGGCCATTGGGGAGTCACTCTGCGATGCTTAATGCCATGCTGATTCAGATATTCTTTGAAGTCTTGTCTCTGAAAAGGCACCCCATTATTTGTGCGAATCTCTTCTGGCATCTCCAGGAGTGCGAACACCTTTTCCAATACCGGATGAATGAAGTTAAACGCAGTGGATGTTACCACCTCCACCAATGGAAATTTGGAATGACTATTGACCATTACCACGGAGCGCCTTCGATCAGGGATACTTCCAAAGTCCATGCTCACTTGAGTCCACAGCGTTTGGCAGGGCCCCTCTGTGATGATGGGAGCCACTGGTGGATCGGCTCCTGTGATCAAACATGTGTGGCATCCTTGCACCTTTTCTTCTACCATGCGGTCTACCCCCGGAAACCACACTTTGGATCGATGTCGGGCCTTTGTCTTCTCGACTCCTTGGTGGCCCTGGTGGGCCAGGTCCACTGTCCTTCTCCAGAGTTTTGCCGGTATCACCAACCGGGTGCCCCTGAGGATTACTCCATTGCCGGATTCACTTAATTCCTCTTGGCACCTCCACAGGCTCCCACGGTTTTCCCTCTCTTCCTCCGTTAACCTGCTGGATCCCTGCAAAAACCACTTCCGCTGATGGTTATAGAGGTTCCGCCTCACATCTTGTAGACACATACCATGTCTGGTAGCCTCTTGGATTTCTTCTAGGGACAACGCCTGGGGGCAGGCAGCATCCACAATTTGCCATACAAATGACTCTGTTCCTTTGTCCTCCTCACCCTGGTTCCTGAAGTCAAGAGCTATTGGGTGCCTTGACAAGTAATCCGCCAGATTATTTGCTCTTGGACGATACACCACCTCGAACTGATAGTGTTGTATCTGAACAGCCCAGAGTTCTATGCGGGGGGAGGGGGCATTGCGGGCAGTGCCTGTGAACAGCGGTTCCAGCGGGTTATGATCCTTGACTAGGGTAAACGTGTGCCCACACAGGTAAATGTCAGAGTGCTGGCCTGCCCAGCGAATTGCCAGTGCCTCTCGCTCGATTTGAGCATATCTCGTCTCCACAGGCGTGAGTGCTCTACTGGCATAGGCGATGGGCACCCACTCATCTTGTGTGTTCTTTTAGAGCAGAACTGCCCCCAATCCACGGGGCTGACATCCACTACTAGCTCTGTTGCTGTCCCTGGTTGGAAGTATGCTATAGTAGCTCTCTGTAGCAGTGCACTTTAATCCAGTTGAACTCTCGGGCTTCTTCGTCGGTCCATTACCACGGCACATCTTTCTTCGTCAACCTCCGAAGCGGTTCTGACAGCGTTGCAAGGTGCGGAATAAAACTGCCGCAATAATTAGCCATTCCTAAGAAGCTTCGGACCTCTGACTGCATTGGGGAATGGCCGCTGCTCTGATGGCTTCCACCTTCGCCGGATCCACCTGTCGTCCTGTTTTCATATCCATAGGATATTAGAGAAAATAAAATGCTTCCTACCAGTGGAGGGATTCAGGGCGGCTGTCACTGTCCTTACACTGTTGCGTTTGGACTACTGTAATAGTCTGTATCTTAATTTGAGAAAGAAGCATGAATACAGATTGCAGTTGTTTCAAAACTCGGCAGCAAGACTTCTGCTCGGGATCCCCAGATATGTTTCAGTACGTGAGGGGCTTACGCAACTACACTGGCTGCCGGTACCAAGGCGTGCTCAGTTCAAGGCTCTGTGCACAGTCTTTAAAGCGCTGCAGGGCACAGGCCCAGAGTTTTTGAGCAGTGGTATAAAATGTTATTTGCCAGGCAGAACGCTTCGATCAGTCGACGGCAGATTAGTTGCGGTGCCACGTGTAAAAAATGCCAGATGGGGAGGAAACAGTTTCCTCCTCTGTGCTGCAAAAGCCTGGAACAACTTACCGGTACATCACAGAAATGCCGCAGAGCTACTTTAATTCCGAAAGGGTCTTAAGACCTGGTTAATTATGGAATAGTCCCCCCGTTCTAGCTCCGGAGTCAGTAGGCAGCGCCAGGATGCCTTTGGGCAAAAGTGCGCTTTATAAGCTCATAAGTAAATAATAGGCCTTTCGCAGAGAACCTGTATCTGAAGAACTCAACCTTGTGGGCATAGAAACCTCATTTCGCTCTGTGCAGTGTCAATCCCTGCTCGAGTAGTCTCTTGAGAGTAGCTCTTAGATGAACATGGTGTTCCTCTAACGACTTGGAGAAAATGAGAATGTAATTCCTGACATTTTTCACGCCCTCTAGTCCTGACAATGCTTCTCTCACCGCACCCTGGAACACTTCTGCCGCCAAAGAGACCCCGAAGCTCAGATGTTTCAAACCGACAGAGCCCTTACATGTGTCAAAAAGGTTGTTATATGGCGGCTCTCCTCCCCAACACCAGCTGGTGGTACCCCAAGTTCAGGTCCACTTTGGAAAACCATTGCGCCCCGTTGATATCCGACACAATCTCATCTATAGTGGGGGTGATGTGCCTCTCTCTTTGGATCGCCTTGTTGGGTAGACTCATTGTCAACACATAGCCTGATTGTCCCGGGATGTTTGGGCTTCGGAGCTATAACTAATGGCGATACCCATGGCGTTGGTCCTGACACTTTTTCAATTACACCATCCTTCTCTAGGTGCTTTAGTGCGGCCTCCACCAGTGGACGAAGATGAAACTGCACTCTGCGGTGTTGGAGTGTGACTGGCTTGATAGTATCATCAATGTGAAGCTGGACCTCCACTCCCTTCAGACATCCCAGTCCTCTGAATAGTTTGGGGAACTCTACTAGCACCACCTCAACCTGCACCTGATGTTTGTGCCTTGCAAACATTACGAGACCCAGATCTTCCATGATGTTGCAATTCAGCAACGATCCAACCCTGTCACAGGTGACGTAGAACCTCGTGGGCGTTGCTCTGTCCGGGTGCCTGACCTCGACGTCAATCACGCCTTGGAGCGGAATTGGTGTGTTTTCCTCCGTAGGTGAGTATTTTCGCTGTGGCAGGCTCCAATTGAAGTTTGGGTCGTAGCTCATTATACTGTGCCGCATCCAGGATATTCATTGATGCCCCCGTGTCGATGAGCGTTTGAATGCAGTGTTCTCCTATCCATATCTGACATAGTGGAGGCGGTCTTCTTGTGGCGTTGACTCCTTGAATGTTCGACACTACAAATACATTGTCGTCGTCGGCTACCGCTAGCTTCTGGCGCCTGCTGTCCATCTCCTCCACCTCCTGGACAGCCTTAGCACTACCTTGGAACCTAGGGCCTTTGGGCCGCCCTGCTCCAGACTTGGTCGTGCTTTGCACATTTTCGCAAAATGCCCATATTTGTTACACTTGAGATATTGTCGTCCCTGCACCGGGCATCCCTTCTGGGAGTGATTCACCAATAAGCATGGGCGAATTTTGCGAATCTGGCTTTCGCGAATTTGCGTATTTGCGAACTCGCAATCCGCAAAATCCGCTAATTCTCGCAAATTTTTTTTTTGTGTTCGCAAGGGTTTCTGCCAGTTCACAAGGGTTTTTTACCAGTTCGCAATTGCGAACTTACTTGTCGGCTCGCAACGGTCGCGACTATGTTGTTTCTACGTCTGGTTCATCATCACAGGTTCCCAGCGCCCTCTGTTTCATCACTGCCACCCTCTGTTTCACCCATGCCACCCTCTGGTACATCAATGCCACCCTCTGGTTCATCATCACTGTAGATTATGGGGGGGGGGAAAGCAAGCACACCTTGTAGTGTAGTTCCTAGTTTCCCACTAGGCCCTGCGCATTGGAATAACATAAACAGTAGTATCGACGTGGAACTGCTTATATTCCAGGCCTCCACTGACTATGCTAAACTTAATTGGGTTGTGTTACCAACTAGCTCAGAGGTCACTGGAAACTTTCTTCTCTGCATAGGAAGTGATCAGCTTCCCTGGCACAGACAAGAAGGGATTCAGTTTTCCAACAACCGTGCAACATGACAACTTTGCTCCTCAGATCAAGAGTCGATCTCTAGGGTCGTGTGAAACAATAGACATAGATTTCACTCAGTCAGTCTAGTGCAGTTTACTTTCACGGTATGTAGAGAATAGAGAGACGGGCGTTTGTCAATAAAGGGTTAACATTTATTGAACAGTCTTTCTTCTCGTACAAGAGAAATGTATTGCCACAATTGCAATAACTGTTATTATAAAAAGTACGTACAGTAAGATAAGTATTGCGACATAGAACTGTAAAAGCATTGATATGGTTTCTGAGCCATACAATGGTTAAAAGTAATAAAACATATATACAGTCATATATACATTAGGCTAACATACTCAACTGGTGCTTCTAACTATGCCTACCCCAGTGTGCCTGACCTAAGCCTAACACGTGAAAAGGGGAGTAAGTAAGTAGCTTAAGTTAAGTTGGTTTTGCCAAGGTTTGTTTCAAGAATTCTCGTCTAAGGGTTTAGTTAACACCATACCTCTGAATAGAATGATGGAGGATTGGTATCTCCTTCAGGGGTCTCTCTCGATATCCCAGTCACCCGCGAGGGTAAACCGGAAGCGCCGGGACTGGATTTCTCTGCACGAGAAATGCAGCGGCTCTCTTCAGCGCGTCGAGGAAGGAGGCGGGGGACAGCGTCCGCGGGCAGCTGGGCTGGATGTCTTCGCAGAGGACGGCTGCTCGGCTCCTCAAGCGTACTGCACCATAGTTCGCGCTGTAGCGGCGATAATGGTAATCAGTAGCTTCACCACCACAGGATAGCAGGCTGCAGCGACAGAGTGCTAGCTTTTACCAACACGGGGTCTTGCAGGCAGCTGGCATCAGCAACAGGTTCTCGCTCATTGCTTAAGGCAACGTTGGTAATATTTATACCTGACAGGTGCCGGGTTTGACGCAAGTTTGCTGGACATAAGACGTCAATTAAAGATGTCACTAGGAAGTGATAGTTATCAGTTGCTCATTAGAGTTCCATTACTAATCAAAACATAGCAAGCGGGGATTTCCAGGTTTGCTAAGTTTTTATCTTGTTGAAGAACTCGGAGTGTTATCTAGGAATATCAGATAGTGACTGCTGCTCTGTCATTGCACTAATTGGTCGCAAAGGAAGTAGCAGGGAGTCATGCTGGAATGTGGCTCTGTTCGTGTGAGGCCAGAGATGACTTTTCAGAAAATCGCACTTGAACGGTTATGCCAATATAGGGAATAAATGGATTTATAGCCGAATAGGGGCAGAAGGTCACAGTATCGATCAGGAACCTAGATAAGCACGCAACACCCACTCCACGGGTAATGTCCATCAAAATTACTAAAACTAAGCAATTAGATGCATGTGTAACATTGCCCACCCCAAAATACATAAATGCATTCGAAATAGGCGTACTTGTAATACATGGAATTTAGGTACTGTACGTTTTTTAAAGCATAGAAATCATTCAAAAAATTATTGCATATGAAATCAATGAACGATTATGCAAAAGAATTACACATGAAGTATCTCTGACAGAAGAAAAGCGAGATAAATCATCACATAAAAATGCATTGTAATAACATATGTGCTAGAGGCTGGTGTTATGTTGTTATGTCTCTAGATGTGTTTAGAAATAGAAGTGTGAAGCTTCTGTTCTCTAAGAATAGTTTTTACGTTAAGCAAAGAATTGTTCGTGCCAAAAAAGGGTCAATATTAAAAAAATTGTCCAATTCAAAGAAAATAGAATACCAAAGCTCCTGGCAGTTTTTGTTGATCAAAACTGAAGGCCGAATTCAGAGTTCATGGGAACGCTGTGTGTCGGAAAGCTTCTAAAAGTTATTGTTTCTCTGTGGGTGAGAACATCGTATCAGACAGGCTCTCAAAGAATTGGTCTACAAATTCAGGTGATAGTTCAACCAAATTAGATAGCGCTGTAACTTGGCAGGTGTGAGAATGATTGCTGTCATCATATTCGGGAGCAGCAATGCTCACAGAACGTTGTACCTGGATGATGTTGCTTTTGTCACTCGCTCCACTGTTACCACTTGGCTGTAGTACAGGAGTCTCCACAAATGCCGTCATCAGGATTGGTAGCCGCTGGGGACAACACAATGCGTGAGCCGTTATTGGACTGAGCAAAGTATCGACGTCCATTGGTACTGCTGATGGAAGTGAAAGACAGATGTCCAACACGCATTCATCTCCGCAAAGCATACACCGTAGCACAGGTAAAATGCAATTTTGCCATATCGGTCTGAATGAAAGGAACCAGGTCATGTTTAGATCTCTCAGCCTGGCCAATCCGAGGACGTCAGTTATCCTGTCCCTGTAGCGCATTGCTAGGATTGTCTCTTCCATTCCCATGGGAGCTATGTCTGAGCCGAGGCTTGCCATAACGTAGCAGGATGGTCAAAAATAGAATCCCTGCGATGAGTCCCAAAAATAGTGGAATGCCGCCAAAGATGGAGTGCACAAAATTAGGAAAGATTCCCAAAATTGCCTGGAAGGGTGTTAGCAGTCCCGTAAAGACTGTCTTAAATATGCCTGGGATGCTTGTAGCACTAGACATGTTAAGGAGTTGGCTGCACATTTCTACGAAATGCACGGGGTAATTTGTTGATAAAAGGTCATGGACTTCAGTAGCCGTCCTTGCGACTAGAAGATCATACGTCTCTTCAGATGACGTTATAGGCACTGTTGTCTGTAAAAGTACAGATTTCACTTTGCTTAATGTATCAATTCGTATAGAATAGAGATTCAGACGAGGCCAGAGGGGAGTCACTATGTCTGGAGGCCCACTCGGGAACAATGCTTGCATACAGCATTTGACCATGGACGTAACTTGTACTAGATAACTTTTCCCTGGCGCGAGGCCACAACACCTGTGATCCGTTCTAAGAATGTAACTCCCGTTCGAAAGTTGCATAAAGAAGGGCTCTATCTGAGTTGCAGGTGTGACTAGCTGGTGGCATGAAAGGTTGTTTGAATTCCCATCACATGCTCCGTGTAAATTAATACCCTGACACAAAAGTATACCGCTTAGTGAATGTTTACAGTTCTCACCACTAAGAAATACATTTTTGTCGCTGTCACTATAGCAAGAATGAGTGTATGGTAATTTCCATATGGATTTTACATATCCTTTACCCAATTGTTCATACTGGCCAGCAGGTATGTATTCAAGGCACTTTTTAAAGCGGAAAGCGGTTATCGAAATTGTGATAATTCCGTGTATTATCCATTCAATGACAGGACTCTCTGACATTGTCAATGGTAATCTCTCGAGTCTTTCGATGCTCAGGATTGTATAGTCTGCTCCTTTCTGTGCCAAACTGATCTGTTTATCAGTAAGGTTAAAACTGGAAAATAATGACGTTGTGTTGATTAAACGCCAAGGCACATAGCCTGAACGAAGATTTTGCAGCGTCCAGCCTAATTCTATAATAGAACGTAATTGAGACTGGCCATGTTGTAACATAAGCAAATCTCTGTCTATCACATCAAAGGCAGAGGATACAATATTGTCCAAAGAATATATTCTGGAAGACAGAGTCATTAACCCATTGTCTACTACAGAAAGTGATTTCTCCAAATTAATACGATCAATTTCTCGTATTTTATCAGCAGTTTCAATTTGCTTTACTTTCCAAGCCTCGTTGTAAGCAGCATAGATACTGGTCGCTATGAAACGCTTTTGACGCTGTTTGCGTGGTCCAAGAATGAAATCGCGCAAATCAGCACCATCTTTTAACAAAGACAAGTGTTGCTTAATTTCAGCCAGTGTGGATGTAGCTAGCCATTCTAGGCAGAGTTTCCCTACACTGTATGTTGTTATAATCCCTGGATGTTGTCTCTGGGAGTATCTAGAGTCTAATCTGGTCATTTTTAAACCCTGTGTTTTATTCAGGAATCTATCTTGACAGCTATTTGTGTCTGTAGGCCAGATTAACCACTTTTTCCAATCAGGATTTGTTCTGTTGAAATGTAAAATTTGTGACACGTCTAATTCAATATCTGCGGTTGTATTCTCAGGTATTGGCTTTGGTATAGACGGTGTTCTAAGGTCTTTGTTCTTAGCTAGGCCAAGACAAGATGTTTGGTGTACTGTGTCATTTAAAAATAACATTTGTTCTGGTATCATGCAGGTTCTAAATAGTGCTTCTATGCCTTGAACCTGCCAATCTTTTGTACCCCAAATTGTTTTCGTTTCAATATTATTTTTTCCAATAATCAAAACCAAATGTCATCATTTTGTCATAAAATGCTTCTGAATATATCAATTTAGAATTTGTTAGCATTGTTTTCATTCCTGTTTTCTCTAACAGTTTATAATAAAACGTTTCTGCATCACTGGTGTTAAAACCTGAAAAATATTTGAATTTCTCAAAAAATGCTTTAGAACTGCTTTTAGGTGGTGTAGAACAATGTTCCCATTGGTTATACATAAAAACATTTCTAGGCTGTGCAGATTTATGCAAGTAATGATCCCCATAGTGGGTATAACAGAATAACTGCTCATAACTAGATGAACCTTGTAAATAATCATGATCTGTGAATCTAGCCGACATTACTAAATCAGACATCATGTCATTAATACTGTTAAAGTCCCAATCATCAGAGAATGTACTTGGTGTCACAAAGTCACTTAAGGAAACCTTTAGTTGATGAGGATACTTCAGGATTTCGACCGGACCATAGATCTCATAGTCTGTTTTCTCCCATACTACCCCACCAGGTATTGGAATTGCTGTGACATTCACTGTTGACAGTTCTCTTTTCTTCACGTGGGATGATCTGTGTGGTTTCAGGACTAGGTTGATGTTCTGACTTGCTGTGTCCATTGTAATATATTTTCCTTCAATGAATTTTCCCAAACACAGTATCATGATGAGCCAAAGCAGGAGGAAAAATACACCTAGACCGAACCAGAACTCTAGCCAAGGGGAAACAAGGTAGATTTCCTTCAGTTGATGAAAGAGTTCTGTTGCTTTTTCTTTAAAATACTTTTTTGTTTCTGGCATCACTTCGGGATCGTTTAAATCTTCAGAGAAGTTGTCGAAGTTGATGAAATAACCAGAGGCAGTTCTGTCAATTGATGGAATTGTTCTTTCAATCTGTCTCTCGGTAGCACTTTCTGATGCCACATCATTGTAGACTGGTGTTGTTTCTTGATGAACTGTTTCAATCTGTGTTTCAAGAGGCACGAGTTCCATGGCATTATTGCATAGTCCTTCATTGTGCACTGCAGGCTGATCGAATGTGATTAGTCTTTCAGTTTGAACCTCTTGGATTGTTGCAAGTTTGGGTATTCTGTTGTTTCTTGGGAGTCCACTGGGCCTACTGTTGATTATAGGCCACATGCTTGTGGTTTTACCAGATCGATAGACACGACTCTGTTCTCCTTTTTACCAGCAAGGGGCGGTAGCACAACTGATCTTGTTCCGGTGACTGCCAAGACAGGTACTGCTTTTCTGTAAGAAGGCCCAAATTCCTTCTTAACCACGATCTTTTCTCTGACTAGATCCCCAATCTTTGGAATCCAGACAGGCCTTGCTGGGGCTGTTGCGGGTGGTGCCTCGTCAGTGGTACTTGGCTGTTGCTTTAACTTTATGTTGCTTAATGATTTTCTTGTTTCATTCAGTTCCTGTAAAACAGCCAAACGGTCTTTTACATCAAAGTGCTTTGTTTCTTCTTGTACCACTGACATCTGACTATCGAGGTCCTGAACGTTCATTCTAATTCCGAACAATAGTTCGTATGGGCTGAAACCTTTTAGAGAATTTCTTGGCATGTTGTTAAGACTAGTCTGGACACTTATTAAATGTTTGACCCACCCAGCGCCTGAACCTAATACCTTCGCTGTTATAGATTGCTTTATGTCACGGTTTTTTCTTTCTATCACACTTGTGCGACGGACAAGAATACCGCAACCCAATTCCCATGCTGGCCATGGCCTCCTTATAGGCTCGAGAGCTGAAAGCAGGACCCTGGTCAGAATGGAACGTGGTAATTGCGTATGTGCCGATAAAGACTCGCAAATCTTTTATAACCGTTCTAGGCGTCAGCCGAGTGCTGGAGGACTCATTTTTTAAAAAGTGCTTTTCGTCTTAACTAATTAATAGGACGCAGGTTGGGGTGCAGGCAGCGTTACGCTCTTTCTGACTGGTAGCCGGTAGCAAGGTTCGCTACTGCGATCCCTATTGCAATTTTCACAGTTGTTTGCATATATTTGGTGTTCTACACTCATTCCCGGCCACCAGTATACTGATTGTAATTCAGTCAGAGAAACCTTAATTGTTTGGTGTCTCAGACCCAAACCCATATGTGCATCTGCTATTAAAAATATTCTCCTGTTCGTGTTTGGAATTACTCTATCCCCCACTCCAGGGATTCGAGCAAACGGAACGGAGTTTGCATCGATTATGTATGCATAATTGAGTGGATAGTTTACGGGTAGTGCTGCACAGTCGCCTTTTACGGTCGTTTTTACTGCCAGCATGGTTTCCCCGTCTATGTATTTATCTGTACGCTTTTTTGTGGCTACGGAAGCCGGGTTAGTTGCTTCCGCGGTGGCTGTTTTAGCCAATGAATTCCCTGCAACGTGAACGCCATCACGTTGAAGACTCTGTGCGTGAATCACGTGAGTCTTTTGTAGTTCTTTACTTAAAAGAGCTACTTCGTTCCAGAGCAATTTATGCTTTATTGTGGCACCTGTGTCATCTTTGTAGTCGTTTTCGATCCAACTCTGCAGTTTATTGTTGTAAGAGTTGACGCAAAAATGAGAATCGCACACGATAAGTGTGGGGAATTCGCGTTCTGCATTTTCGAGCGCCATCTTTAAACATCTGATTTCAGTTCTTTGAGCCGAACAGTACTTTACTGATTCAGTTTTGGTTATTTTCGGTTTGATTTTACCGCACAGCCAACGACATTTAATGATCGCACATGCTGCATCGTAGGATTTTCTCTCTACGTTGAAATGCTGTACAGAGCTATCTGTATAGATTATACAGGCATATAGTGGGAGAGGCAGAATTTCGATTGGCAGAGGATATTCTTCTTCATACTCTAAATCATTCAGTTCTTCGTATTGCGGGGCGAAATAGTATTTCACGTCTCCCGCTCCTAGAGAATCTATGCACTGTATCCATTTTGGATCCAGTGACACTGTAGGCAGGTTTACTGGGCTGAATAGCGCTTCGAAGGCGGATTCCGCTGTGAGGATATTAATCCGTTTGCCGTGTGCTAGTTCTCTTTCATTTGCTAATGCGATTTGCACTGCGTTCACAGTTCTTTCTGTGTGACTGAATGTTTTTTCTGCTTGTGTGTACAAGTGAGATTTAATTGAAATTGGTACCTTTTCTCCCTCATTAGAGGTTAGGTATGTGAATCCGCATCTTCCTGGGATGACTCGGATTACAAGATCGATCGTGTTGTCACGTGTATCTAATTTTGTTTTTGCTAACATGTCTGTTTGCAGTGATCTCAAAATTTCTGTGTGTTTTTGAGTCCAATTGATTTGTTTTAAATCAGGTTTAATTAGTTCGTAGAGAGGTTTAACCCTCTCTGCGTAATTCAGGATGTAAGTTCTTCCGAAATTCAGAAAACCTAGTATTGATTGTAAATTCTTCAGCGTTTTTGGAGCTTGGAGTACAGCGCACTTCTCTAAGAAGTTGTCCGCTAGGCTTTTCCCTTCACTTGATAATTCGTACCCTAAAAACAGTACTGTCAGATGGGCAATTCGGGACTTTTTAAAGTTGAATTTGTAACCCTCTGCTGCGAACCCAAGTATAATGGTGTTCACTCTTTTCAAGTGAGTATCCAAGTCGTCGTCTGTGAGATAAATATCATCTACGTAAGATAATGCTTCATCATCATAGATTTGTAGTAACTCTGTTACCCTAGCTGAGAATAGTCCTGGGCTGTTCTTGAACCCCTGTGGGAGTCGACAGAATTTTTTCTGCGACCCAAATGCGGAGAAAGCGGTCAAATATCTGCTTTCTGGCGCAATGTTTTGACAAAAGAAACCATTAGAAATGTCTAATGTCGTTTTATATTTTTTCCTAACTATATTATTCATTAGGGCTGCACTATGCGAGTTTTGTACTGCAAAGGTTTTGCAACATGTATTAAGGTGTCTGTAGTCCAAAACTAGACGATATGAATTGTCTGGCTTGGAGACAGGAAACAAAGGATTGTTCATTTGAGAGGTGCATGTTTCAATCACCCCCTGGTACTCAAGTTGATCTAAGATCTCCCTGACCTGTTTTTTAGCTTCTTGCTTTATGGGATACTGCCGTTGGGCAGTTGGTTCACTTTTTAGCTGGATTTTGTGAGGCGTTGAATCCTCATCCCATCCTACATGATTTTTATACAACGCAGGTGCCTGGGCTACTGCCCATTTCCTTGCATATGTGTATTTTTTGTGAATCGGTATGTGATTCGAGAAGGCAGGCATAATCACTTCTTCGCCACGAGGGCACTCCCTGACAAACTCCGGGGCCAATCTTTTTCAGCTAACAGAATATCATAGCCTTTTGAGAGTTTATCCCAAAATAGACCCTTAATTTTCCTAGTCTTATCACCCTCTATACGCAATGTTATTTCGTATATTTTATGGGGCTCGCTAAGTCTGGCGTCGGCAGTTTCAACCTGAATGTATTCATTCGTGTCCACTGTCTCCAGATGACTCATCAAGTTCTTGCACGCTATACTGATTTCTGCTGCACTGTCCAACATTGTCAATGCCCACTCCCCGTTTTTCAACTGTGTCCTCAGTATTCTCGGCATGGTTGATTACTCTAATACTGGCTACCTTCTTTTTAGGAAATTGAGATTTCTTATTTTGAGCAGGTTCCTTGTCTTTGGACCTGGTGTGCTCTCCTGGGTCTGACCGTCCTCTTCTTTCCGAATTCTGTGGAAGAGATCGAGAGGGACGTGTATCAATACTTTGATATCTATCAGGTTTTTTTATATTATCCCTATTTCTAAGGTTATATCTTTTCTCAGAGGGCTCCCGTTGGGGAGACTGGCGTTCTCGAGTCGGAGTTCTTTCCCTCCGACGAGGAGACCTTCCTCTGGACTGGAAAACTTTTTCCTTGGGAGTGGATTGTTTATTTCCATCCCAGCTCTTTTTAGGAGTGTTTAAATTATTTTTAATAAATAATTTTTCAGGACTTTCGAGCAGTTGGGGCTTAACTGGTTTTCCACCCAAGCTGTCTCTACCTAATTCTTCATAGCATTTTTCTATGATTTTTGCAAGCTCAACAGGATCTTTTATATCTGTTTCCCTCAACTTCTGGCGAATCGCCACAGATGCTGCTTCTCCCTTTACGTTGGCTAATAATATAGCTGTGACCTGCTTGAAATCTTTCAGTAATTTCATACCCAGATTTAAAGCGGGCTCTGGACCGAATTCATTTTGAATCTGTTTTAGCACTTCTGGTATTACCGCCATGGACGGAACACCGTGTGTTTTTGTGTAAATGGAAGCAAAGACTGTACCCCAAGTGTCACAGTCCTCCACGTGTGGTGCGATTCCCATAGGAAGGCAGATGGTCAAGATTCTGTGTTTCTCAATAGGGGTAGTATCAGGAAATACTGCCTCTATTTGAGTGATTTTCTGGGCTAACCAGAAAGGAATTTGTTCCTGTTTTACGGGTGTTTTACCAAGACATGACTGTATGTTCTGTGGTGTAATTTTATTTGTGTTTCCCTGATGAGGGGTCAGCTGGTGTGAATTAACAGCTGGCTGGACTGTTGCAGTCCGCATTACATATTGGACTAATTGCCTATGTATTTTTATTAATGTGTTTAGCTGTGCTAACAGCTCTTCTCTAGACATTTTTGCAATGTCTGGATGTGGTGTTTAGCTGGCTAGAACCGGCCACGTGGCTCCTGGTCTACCTAGAGGACCGAGCCTAGTTATGTGATCATTGTGTTTTAGGGCGCCATTAAACCAGAGCAGGTGCTCTTGAAATTTAAGTGGAATTTCAATCTCCTCGAAAGGAGCGTACTCTTCCGGAGGTTTCTCTATTTTGTAATAGTGAAACTCTTGTGTTGCAGCGTTTGCCGCTGGAAAGTTTATCCATGAATAGAATACCTCTGTCTGCCGATACTCGTGAGCCTCTATCACGAAAATTACTGTACCACCCTGAGGTGTCAGTCCGTTTTCTATAAGTTTTAAAGTTATAGATTTTCTTAACTGGACCGGGATGATAATAGCATCCGGGTCCGCTTGTAGGAGACTCGTGTCTTCCTCCATTAGCTGGGATGCCAGTCTAACTGCTTCCCTTTCTTCTTCACTGTCTGTCATTTAAAAAAAATGCAGGCTTTTCAGAGTAGGTCTCCAAGGAGACAAAGATTAGGTGCACAATATTTTGGAACACTGTATCCTTCAACGTTGAATAAACCGGAGCTTTACATAGGAATCTCTTCCTACTAAGGTCGGGCGGATTTTAACCTTTCACCCACTCCAGACGTCTATTGGAGTTTTTACGGGAGAAAGGGGTGTGAAATATGCACGACTGAGTTACTCTACAAGTCTTGCGTTAGTTTATCGCCTTACCAAACGGTTGGGCGCCATGTAGTGTAGTTCCTAGTTTCCCACTAGGCCCTGCGCATTGGAATAACAAACAGTAGTATCGATGTGGAACTGCTTATATTCCAGGCCTCCACTGACTATGCTAAACTTAATTGGGTTGTGTTACCAACTAGCTCAGAGGTCACTGGAAACTTTCTTCTCTGCATAGGAAGTGATCAGCTTCCCTGGCACAGACAAGAAGGGATTCAGTTTTCCAACAACCGTGCAACATGACAACTTTGCTCCTCAGATCAAGAGTCGATCTCTAGGGTCGTGTGAAACAATAGACATAGATTTCACTCAGTCAGTCTAGTGCAGTTTACTTTCACGGTATGTAGAGAATAGAGAGACGGGCGTTTGTCAATAAAGGGTTAACATTTATTGAACAGTCTTTCTTCTCGTACAAGAGAAATGTATTGCCACAATTGCAATAACTGTTATTATAAAAAGTACGTACAGTAAGATAAGTATTGCGAAATAGAACTGTAAAAGCATTGATATGGTTTCTTAGCCATACAATGGTTAAAAGTAATAAAACATATATACAGTCATATATACATTAGGCTAACATACTCAACTGGTGCTTCTAACTATGCCTACCCCAGTGTGCCTGACCTAAGCCTAACACGTGAAAAGGGGAGTAAGTAAGTAGCTTAAGTTAAGTTGGTTTTGCCAAGGTTTGTTTCAAGAATTCTCGTCTAAGGGTTTAGTCAACACCATACCTCTGAATAGAATGATGGAGGATTGGTATCTCCTTCAGGGGTCTCTCTCGATATCCCAGTCACCCGCGAGGGTAAACCGGAAGCGCCGGGACTGGATTTCTCTGCACGAGAAATGCAGCGGCTCTCTTCAGCGCGTCGAGGAAGGAGGCGGGGGACAGCGTCCGCGGGCAGCTGGGCTGGATGTCTTCGCAGAGGACGGCTGCTCGGCTCCTCAAGCGTACTGCACCATAGTTCGCGCTGTAGCGGCGATAATGGTAATCAGTAGCTTCACCACCACAGGATAGCAGGCTGCAGCGACAGAGTGCTAGCTTTTACCAACACGGGGTCTTGCAGGCAGCTGGCATCAGCAACAGGTTCTCGCTCATTGCTTAAGGCAACGTTGGTAATATTTATACCTGACAGTTGCCGGGTTTGACGCAAGTTTGCTGGACATAAGACGTCAATTAAAGATGTCACTAGGAAGTGATAGTTATCAGTTGCTCATTAGAGTTCCATTACTAATCAAAACATAGCAAGCGGGGATTTCCAGGTTTGCTAAGTTTTTATCTTGTTGAAGAACTCGGAGTGTTATCTAGGAATATCAGATAGTGACTGCTGCTCTGTCATTGCACTAATTGGTCGCAAAGGAAGTAGCAGGGAGTCATGCTGGAATGTGGCTCTGTTCGTGTGAGGCCAGAGATGACTTTTCAGAAAATCGCACTTGAACGGTTATGCCAATATAGGGAATAAATGGATTTATAGCCGAATAGGGGCATAAGGTCACAGTATCGATCAGGAACCTAGATAAGCACGCAACAACCTGCCCTGCTTCAACTGACATGAATTAATTTGGGGTTGATTTCTTAATGTGTCACTGTTTTAAAATTCCAGTCTGGCACCTGCTTCCTTATCTGTAATTTGCTTTCTGTTGAAGTGCAAATTTTTTTTCCAGGACCTTTGTGGCCTACTTGTAGCTATTCTATGAGCCTGCTGTGAGGGTCAGAGCAGGGTCATACAATTGTTGCAACTAGCAACTGAACTCTGGAGGGGCCCCAGTCAGGAAGCACTACAGGGAATGGTTACTATTACTAATGATGAGTTTGAACTTTTGCACCTGCTGAGTGCTTTCAGTTTTGCAAAATTAGTTTTTCTGCAGAACAGCAACTGTAATGCCCCAAACAAACTTACTTGTGAAAGTTGATTTCTAATCCAAAAGTGATCCAAATAAAGTCAAAAGGCCTCAAATCCAAAAAGTGCAGGCAAATGTCAACCTGAGGAGTTAGTCTGATAAAAATCATCATTTTCAGAAGGTCTATGCTGCTTGCTAGTGGATTTCTTGTGCAGAATTGCAAATTTTGTAATTTCGCGAGTGCGAGATTGTTGCTGCCCGCCGCACCTACATGTTCGCAATTGCGATCTCTCGCGATGGGTCGCCAAACTCCCGCGGGATCCCACAGCAAGATCCAAAATGGCGCAGCACTCGCAAAATATCGAGAAAAACAACTCGGCAAACGCTGAATGACGGTAAGTGAACGCCGCACGCCGCAAAATTGTATCACCAAGAAAAAAAAATCCGCTGCGTGCGATTTTGCAGATTTTCTGTAAATTCGCGAGCGTTCGCGGATTGCGAATTTACCAAAAATCCGCAAAATCCACGAGTGGAACGGATTTTCCGCCCATGCTTATTCACCAGCCCGCTGTTCCTGCACCCTTGCTTGGACTGTCGCTCCTCTTTGCTGGTATTGGGACCCGTTCCTCCGCTGTAAGTCTTCCTGATAGCGTCCATTTGTTTCTCCTTGATGGAACTAGGATACAGTGGTTGAGTGTTCGTGGATCTCTTGGCCAATGCTGACTCCATCACGCCAGCCCTTATATCTGCTAGCTCGTAGGACCTCCCGAGGACCAAGATGTTGTCCAACGATATACCAGGCTGTCATAATATTAGCTCATGCAGTTCCAAAAATTTGCACCCCACAATGAGTTGCGCCCTCGTTTTGAACTGCCGGTCAATCCCTACGCAGGTGCTCGCCAGCTTCCTCAGATGTGCAAAGAACATATCAATGGATTCATCCTCCTTCTGTTTAGCCTGGCGAAGTTTGAAATGTTCAAAATCCGGATTGACGTGTGGATCAAAATGCCTATTGAGGGCCCTGACGGTCTTCTCATAGTCGTAGCTGTAGCCTGTGTCTGGGAGGTCCTGGAAGAGGTCATAGAGTTCATCTCCCCATCAAGAGCATGGTGGAGCACTTCACTGCGTTGTCTGTTTACATGTTGGCCACAAAGTAGTTCTCCAGCTGGCCTATCCATTTGCGCCACCGCGGCTGTTGCCGGGTCCGCCAGCTGGCTCAACTCCGGGAGGGCCTTCACTGCCATGCAGAGACCTGGTCTCCCCCCAGAAGTTCCTGCCTCCTGTGGTGCAGCCGCCTGCGGCACAGTCTTGGTGGTCGCTGTCGCTCAGCCGCCCTGTAGCCTGGCTTGCTTGACTCTACGCCGTTCACCGCTGGCACCACCACCAAGTGCTGTCCCCTCTTTGGGCCCCTTTCTGTCCTCAGTGACGATCCACTGGAATGCCCCTGCCGACACTCAAGGTGTTCCTGGGTCACCTTACCGCGCTCCTCCGATTCCCTCAGCCTCCTGACTTAAAATGCCATGCACCGGCTGCGGCAGACTGCAATTACCGCTTCACGCCTGCCACCAACGCCGACCTGCATTGCGAGAGGCGCGCGCGCGCATGTGTCCATCACACCACTCCTTGTCGCCAATGTGGTGGGGTGAGTATCGGGGATAGCGGACCTCCCTAGGGGTCACTGAGCTACGGCTAATAGGGGCAAATGCTGGGGGAGGCCACTATGTGGTGGCGCTAAGAAGACACCCTGACACTCGATTACTCCGTCTGCGCCGTCAGCCACGTGCGCTAACGTCGCAGTTTATTTATACCCCCTGGTCCGAGGCCAGCCCAGGGAGTTGCTTGTGCAACAATGTATTGCAGTGGCCGGGTGGCTCACTACAGGCCGCACCTCGAATAACCTCTCTGTGCGTCACGGCCACTGGTTGTGTCGTGCCCCGCCTATTCTGATACCAGTCTCCGGCTTATTCTTGCAATGCGGACCCCAACTTCCTCGCCTCCTGTTGGACGTAGACGCGGGCTACCCACACGCTGTCTTGCCACAGGCCGGGAAGCCACCAACTTCCGGCTTTACTCCACAATCAGGCCCTGCTCTTGATTTGCTTACATCCGTGTCGATTAATTTAGTAGAACACAGGCTCGAGGGCAAAGCAAACTGCAAGCAACTATCAGTCAGTTTACAGAACGGTGTCACAGATTGTGCGTCGGATAATTTGGGATGTTGTGTTTGGGTTGAAGGTGCTGCGTTAGTGTGCAACCATCTTCGTTGACTGTTGGCCACCCACCCACACTTTACTGTTTTGCCGAACTCTTCACTGCTCACTATACCACAACGCTTTTCCCATTCCAACGTGAGCCAAATAATTCAGATTACCTTCCGGCATTTTCCTAACACTGTTAAAACGTTTGCTTGTTTTTTTTTACTAAGAATTCAGGCTTTACTGCGCTCAATTACACTGAATTGTTATCAGATTTCATTCAACTATAGTTGTGATATTCAAATCTAGCATTATTTATGTAACTTTTTAAACTGCCAATGCCATAATTTTAAAACTTTTTAAATATTTGAATTTTCATTCTTACCATCTAAAAACTCTGAAGCACTCTTTTATTAATAAGTACAGATTTTGATTTTAACTAACAAAAATAATACAAGTAGCAACAGTACTATTCAAATATGATCACTCCACTGCAAATAAATAACCAAAAATATTAAATATTGTCATTTTCAAAGCAGAGAGATTTAACTTTCACACACGCGAGACCGATCGCATTGCAAATGCTTGTTAAGATTACCCTCATAAGATTTCTGATTTGAATTACTGTGATTCGACACGGTTAGGCTGCTGTTGTAGAGTCTGAAATGTTGCTTATTTTTTGGAAAAAGTGAACCTACTTATTTTGGTAGACAAGGTAGACTTCTCTTGTGATGTTTAAAGGCAGCTACTGAATAGCAGCTGAAATGTAGAAAATCCAGAGCACTGAACACAAGGGATGAGTATCTATCTGTGGGTCAACAATGACTGGATGACAGATCACGACAGGAATACCCCCGCATGATAAATTGCAACACAAAGTTGTCAGGAGCAATTTCTCTACAAGATATATTGCAAAACAAATTTGTCAGGAGCATGGGGTAGCAACATTTATTTTAAAGCCATAAGCAGCTGATGAATGGTTATCTTGTGTAAGAAGTATTTTCCCACTGGACAAGTTCAGCAGTGAGGGCGCCACAACCTAGGGTTTGTGAAGAAAGAAGACCGTGCCTGAATTACAAATGTTTTATACAGCTAGTCTATGATGACGATTAAGCTTTTTTTATGTTAAGTCATCCCTATTTGTATAGGGCTTTCTACCTTAAGTGTAACAGCTTAGCGTTTTCATGATTTCGGATGTCCTTTACATTCAGTTCTGAGATTTCCGTCAGCCCATTGTGTGCTGTGATTTGATTGTGTTTGGGTAGTAGAGATTTGTCAAATATCTACTTTACTAATTGTGTTAATCAATGTAAATGTAAAATGATTTAGACACTGATGAAAGTTCTTTGTGTGTCATGTCTATTGATGCATGTGCCAAAGTACTTAACTGTTCTTCATGAAGTGAAATGGTTGTTTGTCACAGCCAAAAGACATTGGAGTGCTGTACAAGGCAAATGGCAAAGACATTGTTAGTGTGTGATCGGTAAGGCAGCTGGTTTGTGGAGTGTTACTGCATCATAATGTAGAGTTCTTTTAAGGGGTGAATCTTTAGCTCCTTCCTAAATTGGAGCAGTTTTTGTCAAGATTACGTTCCACAGGATCCGGTCGTTGCTAAAGGGGGTTCACCTCCTAACGTTACCAGCTCCCTGATTGTATAACACAGGGAAATGGAACCATTAGGCGAGGGAAATCAGGAACGGGGAAGGGACTGCTGGGACAAAGACTCTGAAATGATATAAACACAGAATACACGGTTAAACACAGCATAACAATAACATGTCTACTCTCATCAATTCTCGCTAAGAGTGTAGCGCCTGCTTGCGCAAAAACACACCTGATTCACAGAGTCCAAATACACCCAGCAGGAAAACAAGGAAGGTGTCTCAGCGCTTACCTCTTGAAAAAGCCTCTGATTCACAGTACATAATGAGACACTCAACAGTAAAGAAACTAGTTCCATGTGAAACAATAAGCTCCTTGAGCAACTGGATATTATAATGCTATATCCAGTTCGCGATTGATACGAAAATAAGGAAGAGGTTGCTTCCAGCAGTAACCAATGACAATCTGAATGAATGGGGCAACTGCTGCTACGAAATCACTTCGGAAGAAGAGAAAATCCCCCCCAAGGGTTCACGGCAACAAGTGGTTAGCCAACACACCTTGCTCCGCTACACACGCCGAATGAGTACTCATTAACGGTAGCGCATGGCCTGAACTCACTGCGCTCCGCTTTAGGAATAAGGAACTGTGGAAACACGGTAACATGTGGCAGCACCACAATGTTCCGCGATCGGGTTAATATCACTGGAAACACTCTGCAGAAACGCGTGGCCAGCCGACACACGGCGTTCTGCTGTAAAGAAAGCACAGCCGCGCTGGTAATTAAGACCTCGGAGCCCCGAGGCAAGAAGCAAGGGAAAGACGGTAACGTGTGGCCGGAATGACGCACTACGTTCCCGTGACGACTAAGAGGCGCTACAAGTCCGCCACTTACCCTACCAAGGAGCGAGGGCAAGGGGTAGCCTCTGAACCACAGAGGCTGGAAACTGCCACGAAGAGTAGAGAGACCCGTTCCTCCGGACCTCCAGCGATGAACTGGAACCAAACAGAATTACGCGCATCTGCCCATGCTTGTGGAGTTGCTTAGTACCTTCCTGGTTGCGAAGGATCATGGGAACTGTAGTTTGTAAGTCGGGTAGGCGCAAAGGGGGCCCGAATCCTCACAGTTTTGGGGAAGGAGTGGTGGATAAGGGGATCTTAGGTGCATAGATGGATACAGTCTTGTTTTTTGTTTTTCACACTTCTTTGTCTCTAGTCAGGGTTCTTGGCTGCGAGTGTGCTTAGGGCCACAGGAGATGGTGAACTGGTCAGCGATGTAGACAGTCATGCCAGTCATGAAGGGTTTGTAGATGGTACAGCTGGGTTTGTAGATGGAGTGTCGGGGTTCTCTCCAATGTTTCCTGCTTTGGAAAAAAGCAAATGTAACTGGAAGGCATTGCTTAGTGGGTATTTTTGTGTGGACAGTACCATTAGTTGTCTGGTGAAAACCGATTAGGTCAAATCGGAAGTGTACGTTATACTTATGGTATAGTCTGTCTATTGGGATTGGGGTGATGTGTGATGTTTCTTGGGTTTGGGTGATGCTTGAAACATAAAGATTGACAATGAATCATGAAACTAGAGATGTGTAAATGCATGTGGGATGTAAAGTCAGAGATTGTTTTTTGAATTGTTCTGTCGGAGTGAAAAGGGCAAAATAGACATTTGTGGAGCAGTATATGTTTAGATTCATTGGTGCGTACCTCACAATGCAGCAAAGCAAACTTTATCAAACAAATCTGGCTTCTAGAAACGATAGTGCAATGCTAAATTTATAGTCATAAATACTCAAATCGCAGTGCAGTCATGTTGTAAAGATAAACCATTGAATATGTAAGAAAAGCTACTGACAAAGCAGGCTATCATGATTGGGAGAAGAGGGACATATCTGGATGGATGGCATCACTAATGATTTCTACAATCAATTTATTGAGAAATCAGCACCAAAATTCAAGTACTTTGGTAATCCACGAATAAGTTAACAGCCATGTATTTCCAAGCCTGGGAAATACAAAAATGTGCATGTGTGAGTAATATGCATCTATTTTGCCAATTAAAGCACTGACTGATACAAAGATCTTTGCAAAGTGACTGGCTTAAAGTTTGAGGTGATTGTACACAGAGTAAACCACTTTATTGAGCATAATCTTAGACATTGCATGTGCTAAAAGCAAAGGGAATTTTATGGGTCTCCTGAATTAGCTGCTGTGCTATCGCTTGAGGTATGCCGGCCGCTCCAGTGGATGAGACAGGGCTCATTTAATGACATGCAGGCACTCTTAGAATGTGATCTAAACATTACACAGTGGGCCAAGACAAGGTGCCAAGCATTGATTGAATGTCTCTTCTGTCTATGATCCAGCATAAGACAGGGTTTTCCCTTTTCCCCTCTTTTATATGCTGCGGATGTTGAGCCATTTGCCTACACAATTCGAAAAAAGGATAGAGTGAAAGGTTTAAGAAATTGAATGCAATAAATCTCTTGTATTTTGACAGTGAACAGCTCCATTTAACCAATTCTCAAGGTTTGCCGTAACCCACAAGTCGGTTGATACTTGTGACATTGTGGTGTGCTACAGCATTGATCTTCTAAACGCTGTGTTCATCTTGCTATCCTTTCTATTCGGTTGCTAATATCACAGGTTCTCCTTTTGTATACTGGGAGAATAAGCTTAAATACCTGAACACCAGGAAAGCTGGATGCCTAACTTAATATATTGATCTTATAGTGAAACCTTCCCTAGTGTAATAATAGCACATATTAAGGCAAATTTGAGATGAAACATTTTCCCATTGGCTTTGACAAGATAACCAACAAGCCAACACTGATTAATTTGTTTCATATGATTCCATTAGATAAATCAACCAGGTTCTTAGCTAAATTGAATTGGTGTCATTACATATTACTGGGAAAAAAAAAGAGAATTGATTAATCTTTTCTTAAGATAATTAAATCATCACATGGGTGAGTACCACCTAATGTACTTGTACTAGTGAGCTACAATTTAGCTGCTCAGAATTCAATCAATAAAAATTGCTGTAAATGTGCCTTTTGTCTGTGATTCTTCGGTTGTCTTTCTATGACCTGCTCTTCTCAGCTTTTCTGGTGGATGTTCTCTTTTTGTTATGCTCTTTGCAGTTAAAATAATGGAACCCCCTACAAAAGGTAGCACGGATCATTACCGTTTCTACAACAACTTACCCAGTGCAGCACTCCAGATCCTCGCATTGTCGGTTCCAAAAGTCTGCAAAAGTGATCACACACGAAATTCGGGCAGAAGCCTTCCGCCAGTTGTTCAGGGGAGGAGCTCCAAGAGAGGAAAACAACTGAAACATTTTTCTTAACTTCTGCTGCTTCTAGGGGTGGATCGCTTGAGCCTTGAATTCGCTCTTCTAATGAGCACATGCAAGCGGCATGTAGTGGGGTAAGAGAGCCATTCAAAGCACGCGGCCTTCCAACTATCTGTACTTAACTAAGGCTTTCTATAAGCACAGCTGAATTATTTTCAAAATTCATGCTTCAGATGTCAAATTATGCTCTATATATAGCTGTGAAGCAAGAGCTTCCGATTCACAAATTATCAAAGGTGACTTTAGCAAGGTACACTGAAAGATTAGCAGAATTATATTTTGTCTTGTTATACACAGAAGTAATTTCTTAACTTGTGTGTTGAATGGTGGTATTGTGTATTTCAGATATAACCACGGGTTACTTCGTTTGTGTCCTTTCAAACAAAGTGAAATCATTAACATCTAGTACAGCGCAGCCAATCAGAAGTTTTTCAGTTTTGTTTACTTTCATTTTAAGCTCATAAAGTGTGTGAAACCTGGATATGAATGTGACTGGGAAAGTTATCTTCTCTGCCAGTATGGCATGCAATTCAGCCATCGTCTACTATTAGCCTCATTCCCCACATTATACGGTCTCAATTTTTTTCTCCACCCATAATTCTACTGTGAGCAATTAACAGCAGTTAACACCCCCATAGTGCAATATTGCTTACATTTTGTAAAAGAGTATCTATTTTTTATTTACATAACACAAACTTCACGCACATGCTTAACAAATATCACGAAGTGCTTATGGGCAAGAGAGTAACCACAAAAATAAAATACCTCCCACTTTGAACCATATCCTAAATAGCTATGAGTTCAGGAGATTGCGCCCCTTAGGCGATTCTGAAATTCTAAGACTTCCTTCCCTCTCTCACTTTCCGTGCTTTTGTCAGTCTTTTCTTCTTTCTTTCTGTCTTTTTCTGTTTTGCTTTCCTTCATTGATTTCATCCTTTCTGCCCTTTTATCCATGCTCTTTCATCTATCCGTAAATCCACTCACTTTCCTTCTCTCTATCTTTCTTTATTTTATCCAGCTTTTCCTCCCCTCCTCCTTCTTTACCTTTTTATTCCTTTCTTAATTTTTCATCTATCATTCATCCTTCTACTTGCTGTCCATCCCCTGCCTATCCATCCTTCCTTTTTTAATCGCTCTATTTTTTCTCTACTTCCATTCACTCTTCTATCCATTCACCCTTCTCTCCATCCATTTATCTTCTCTCCATTTATCCCTCCATCCACCTTTCCATCCATCTCTGCATCCATCCATCTCCGCATCCATCATCCTCCATGTCTCTATTCTTGTCTCCACTCCCTCCTCCCACTACCAGAGAGGTCGTTTTCATGAGCTCCTGCATGGTGCAGTACTGGAAATCCACAGCCAAGCCTTCCAGAAGTCGTTCGGCTGTTCTCCTGCTTTGACGGATTGTCCACTATACGAATAATCCGATTGACTCTGATGGAAACAAGCACCTGCACATCCTTTCCCCCCTTCCCTACAACCCCTTTAAACCTGGATATGTGCCACTCCTATTCCCACCCTGGAGGCACAGCTACTGCACCCCTTTTTAGGGCTCGCCCCTTTCCTATTCCGCAGGAATAGGAAAAAGAGCCCTAATGCAGCTAAACCACTACTTAAGGCCAAGGGCTCTCACCAGCCAAGGGCTACTTTTAGTACCCATTTACCAGCCTTCTTTAACAAAAAATTGAACTATTTGGAGTTTGAGTCCTTCTGCTGGAAGGAGGGCCTTATTTATACCTTATCAACGTACATGTGACGAAAGAAAGAACAACCATTGTGTTCCCCCTTACTTAACACCGGCCCTTCAAAAGCAGTGTTTGTCTGTTGGATTAAGAGCCCTGTTTATTTGTGGGCCGGTCCAGAACCTGCAGTGCAAAATTTGTGACCGGTATCCATTTGGTAAATGCACGATTTACGACGAGGTGGAACTCTTGTGGGTGGTTCAGACTTGAGAAAGGTTGAGACACAAGGAGACTCATCAGTGGCGGAAAGAAAGTTCTTAGATATATAGCATCATTTCATTAGGCGGCGTGTAATCCACTGGCTGCGCCTGCGGATGTCTTTAGGGAGCAAGTTTCTGGCAGAATTGACGGACTTGATGCTCCTGAACTGCACTATAAACCACTACGTCTCTGGGACAATATCATAAGTGAGTTGCTAGTATCACACAGTGCACTTTAATGGCCGTCTGGATTCCGGCTCCGTTCGCCTGGTGCCAACGTTGAGAATTAACAGCAGTATGTTTACCGCTGAGAAGATTGCAGCGCTTCACAGACAAGCCAAATAGTTCCTTTCTCGCTGGGGCAGGTATTTCTATTGTATTATTATTACTTTTAAGTAGGCTTCATGCCACCGACGAGGTGTCGAAGCATATCAGCAGATGGACCGCACGATAAGAACGCTTGCTCGCGGCAAAAGGTAACAGTGAAAAACCCGCTTCCTTCTCCAGATAACTGGTTGTTGGGGGAATTAGAATGATGTATCTGTACGTGTCTCCCCTCCACACGGGCTCTCATTTCACAGGGGCCGGGTATTTCCAGTTACGGGCATTTCTTTTACAACGTCTCCCACAAGGTGCTAGTATTGCATTACAGTGACAAGTGAACATGACAAACGGGGTCCCCTTCACGGATCCCCTATCTTCCTCACACAAGGGGGGGCGGACTCTGGGGTGGGGGGTTGCAGCTGCTCAAATCTGGAGAGAATCTGTGGCTGATGGGCACGTGAGGTAGGAGCATTGACTCACAGTGATGCAAAACTTGCCCCCCCCTCTCTCGCAGCAGCATGGCGAGGGAGCCCTAAAAGGGCACTTAAACTGTCTGCTTCGCTGCTTTGCAAACACATCTGGCCTGATGGGGGGGGGACCCCCCGAGGGGCGTGCAGCCTGCCAGGCAGGTCAGCGCAGTGTTCCAAATGTGCAGCTCCGCCTTTCAACCGTTTATATTACTTATATTGGGTTGTGCTGCTTTGGCTGAAACCAGCAGCTTTCACGAGGTACCTGCACTAAATACACTCCCTTTTATGTGTTGTAGTATGGGTATGCCCATTCAGTAGGTTGATCAGAATTTTAAAGGCAAAAACCGGAGCATTTCACAAAAAATAGAAGGGCTACACTTTTACTTCATCCGAGCGTTACGACAGCGCTGACTACCATACAATTACAGAAAAGGCAGTAACAGTATAAAGGAAATGCAATTTTAAAATCCAGTATCATGCCTCTTAATTAAAGTGCTTTATCATAACAGTTGATAACCATCCCTGCTTTGGAAAACATTATAAGGCACCTCCCATCGTTTTCACTAGACCCTCTCTAAAAACCGGGACAAGGCCTACATTTACGAAAAATCTACCGGTACAGCTGGTGGAAAAACAGGACTGCCCTGGCAAATCCGGGACGCCTGGTCAACCTACCATTCAGTTTTGTGTGGTCAGTTTATTTGAAGTGCTAATTTCATATGAGCGCTCCTAGGCAGGGCTTTAAGAGTGCCGGGTCCTGCCGTTGCTCAGCACGGCTAGTTCTTAAAAGCGGGTTCTGAGACGGGCACCTTTCAGTACCATCACTGCTCAAAGCCTTTGATGTAACCTCAAAGAGACTCGTTTTAGGTTTTTTTACAGTTTCATCGTTTCAGAATGGAAGCATTTCAATATTATATACAACAAAGCTAATAGTCTCGGCTTGTTGTAGGTATTGAAGGCCGAAAAACAAACCGGACCCCAGAGACACCAAGAGTCGCCAGGAAAACCGCCCCAACCGAAGGAAGGCAGAGAAAGGCACTGGACCGGACCGCACAGAGCCAAAAAGGCAACAGCAACCAGGGTCAGAACAGAAATGAGCAGGCCCGACCAACACACCAGGGCAGCCCAACAGGCAGCACAAAGCGAGAGGGGAGCAAAAAGTCCAAAGAGAGGAACCGAACGAACAGAGGGCAACCTCACCACAGTGACCCAACAAAAAAAATCAACAGTGGAAAGAGACAACCAGTCCGCCCAACATAGCCACACCGCAAGGACGACCACAACCTGCGAGAGAGCCGAACCAGAAAACTGGGAAGCGGCACCAGAGCCATCCAACAGACAGGCAAGAGCCGGAAGAACGGAAAGGGAGCCGAAAAGAAAACAGAAGGGGAACAACCCCCGCCACACAAAGGACCCCCGGAAGGGACCGCGACGCCAAGGAGAGAACCCAGGCAGGCACCAGGGAAAATGAACCCAGGAAAGAGCCGGAAACAACACCGAAGAGACCCGGAGGAGAACCAGCCGGGCAAAGGCGTAAAATTAGAAAAACTACAGGCCCGTCCACGGCCAGAAAGGAAAAGAAGAGGCAGAAGCAGCCAACCGGTCAGGGACGGAAACACCCAGCAGAGGGACCAAGCAAACCGGCCCAGCGGAAACACAAGAAAGGGTGCGAGCCGCTGAAGAGAGCACCCAGGCGGCCAAACAGACAGCCAGCCCATAACCAGGCCCAGCCCAGCAAGACAAAGAAGAACCGACTGACACAGGAGCGCGGCAACAACACACCCAAGGCGTGAAGAACCGAAGGGCAGGGCGAAGATGTGCCGGAGCCAAGACAAGAAACCCAGGGAGCCATCAGAGCCAACAGGACCCGGGACCCCCAAAACCAGGGGAAAGAAAATGAGGAAAACCCACACCGGAAGCGCAGGGCCCCGCCAGGACACCCCACAGCACCGCCAGAATCAGCAAGGGAAAGAGAAAGCAGGAGCAGGACACAAAACTCGTACCCCAAGAGGCAAAGCAAAGGACCAAGAGCAGGAGGGTCCAAGCCAACAACCGCCGACAGCAGACAGAGACGCACCCAGGGGAGCAAAAGGAACCCCAGGAAGCGCAAAGCTGGGAGCCCGGACGAGAAGGCAGAAGAGCCAAAACCGGAGACACCCGAACCAGGCACCAAAACGGCCCGACAAGAATAAGAGCACACAGGGCCAGAAGGACCGGAGCCAAAAAATGACCCAGGCAAGGACAGCACCAATGCGACAAAAGTAACAGGGGCGAACCCCGCACACACCCCGGAGTACAAGGCAGGGGACAACACGGGAAGGAGGAACCCAGCCGTACCAGGAGACAGAGCGGGAAGGGCCGGGGGTCAAAAAGAAACAAGGAAGGGCCAGATCAAAACACGACCCGAGGAAGCCCCCACCAAGGCAGCTCGACACAGAAGGACCAGCGAGACCACCAAAAAACCACCCTGCAAAAAAAACAGGGAAGAACACACACCCCACCAGAGAGGAGCGTCGAACCCCCGGACCAAGCAAAGCAACCGAAGAGCCACAGCCCCCTGGAAACAAAGCCAAAAGCAACAAGACCAGAAAAATCACGGCAGCACCGAAAGGATACCAGAGACACAGAACCAATCAAAGAGTCACAGCCCCATGGCAGGAAGAAAGCACACCCCAACAAGGGGGGCAACCGAAACCCCGGCATGCCAAGAAAGCACCACCCAAAGCAGAGCACCTCAGCCCTATGGGCAGGAGCAGGGCAGCCCAAGACCCGACAACCGGAGCGGGCAGGCAGAGAGGAAAAATAAAAAAGGGAGGCGCAGGAGTCGCCCGTCAAGACAGAGCGGACCCCAGAGACGGACAGACCGGCGCCAACCGCAGGCCACCCATAGCAGACACTCAGGAAAACCCCTGAGGATTGCCACGAAGGAACAGGTCGCCACACAACGGCAGGAACAGGAGACCCGAGGAACAAGGGAACGCAGGCCAGCAAGGCAGGAAGGAGGCAGGAACACACAGGAAACAACGAAGCCGAGGCCTTGCAAACCAATATCACAAGAGCCGACCAAACGAACCAGCCAACGAAACCCAAGCCAAACAGAGAACCAAAGGGACCTGTCGAGGGCAACTGAAACACAACGTGCATGAGCAAAGTGCACGAAAACCGTAGAACAACATGGAACGCTTCACGAATCCGCGTGTCAACCCAGCGCAGGGGCCAAGCTAATCTGCTCTGTAACGTTCCAAAATCAGTACATGTGCTGTCGAAGCGAGCACCCCAACACAATGGAAACCATACCACCAACCTCAGAAGGAAGATAAGCAGAGCGGACCCGCCGGGATCCGAAGCCACAGCCAAGAGGCCGAACACAGGCCACACGAACAGGAAGCAGGAGCACACCGAACAAATCGAGAATGCACCCTAGAAGGACACAGCAAGTGAAAAAAAAGCGCACGCGCACCACCACAGACGCCCAGTGCGACTCCACACAACAAAACACACCCACCAACCGGAGATGGAAGAAAGGCAGAGTGGACACGCCGGGAAATGAACCAGCGGCCATGGGGCCAACACAGGCCCCCACAGCAGAACCAACTGCCCACTGAGCCACCATTACTAAAAAAACGGCAGTAGCAGGGAGGGAAAACAGCCGCCGTGAAACAAATTTACCCACACAATAAATAACCAGTGGCCTCTCAATAGGCGTAACCGTAGGACGCCCCACGCCAAACACAAGGAGCCAAAGACAGAAGGGGGGACAGACCCGGGTCAATGTAAGCCACCCGAAAACAGACGCCAACAAACCCAAAGGGACAACACATCGACCACAGAAGGACGAAAAGCAGAGAGAAACCGCCAGGAGCCAAGCCCGTGACCACGAGGCCGAACACATGCCCCCGCACAGCGACAGCAAAACAAGCCCCGGAGCCGAAAGCAAGACGAGGCTAGAGCCGCCCCCGGAGGACGGACAAGAAAGCCGCCGAAAAGGGAACCCTGCCCCAAGAAAACCAAACAGGCCAACACGGAACGCTACACAAACCTGCGAGACATCGATGCGCAGGGCCACGCAAACCCCCACTGTATCGTTCCAACCACAGCAAATGTGCAGCCGAAGTGAGCACGAAATTGCTGGAAAACGCCACCACACATGCTCCAATACGGGTAGACAGCAAGTGCACAAATAAAACACAAAAAAGCACTGTCTGAAAAGTAACCACAGCATGAGACCACGACAGCAACAGCAGGAATCGAACCCTCGACCCGTGAGAGCACACAGCACCGGAGGCACCACACATACCGTTGAGCCACAGCTCCCCGGCAAACAATACGAGAGGCAAGAGCTCCCAAGGGTTGCACCCGGATGGCGACCCTACACCCTCGCAACACACGGAGTGAGCAGCAGAGCAAAAAGCACCCACACCAGATGCAGACACCAGCACGAAGCGAAGCCGCCCGCATGTCATAAAAAACAGAACCAGAAGCCCAACCACCCTCGAGCGAGTGGGGAGCAACGGCAGGAATCGAACCCCCGGCCCGAGAGAGCTCCGCCACCAAAGGCAGAAGCCGTGCCACTGAGCCACAGCCCCCGGATTGACCAGCCCCCGGACCACAACGCCGCCGAAAGGGGCACCCCGCCCGCAAGGGAGAGCACACACCAGAGGCGTGGAGAGGAAGGAGAGAGCCCCGAAGGGCAGGCGGAGCACAAGAGGGGCGCGGGGAACGTACTGAAAGAACAACAGTTGCCGCCCGCCGCAGGGAAGGAGGTCGTGAGCACGGAAATACACCAGCAGCGCAGCCAGGGCCGGAGGCGCCAGCGGGGAACACACTGAACCACCGCAGCCCGCACGGAAGCCAGCGAGCAGAGCCCCCGAAGGTAACCCCACACGCCACAGGACATCCAAGGACAGGCAGCGTCAGGGAGAAAACACTGACACCAAACAAAACAGCCCCCGCCCGCCGCAGTCCGAAGGGAAGGTGGGCGAGTCAGCCCAAAAACAATGAGCGGGAGCCAGCACGAATGCAGCTGACGGCAGAAACCCCACGAAAGGAGAAAAGAGGGCGAGCCACCGCCCGCCGTAGCGCCACGAGGGCGCAAAAAACAGCCTACCGCCGCATCGCCGTGAAAGGCAGGCGGGTAGACACAACCGGGCACGGGGTAAAGGGAAAACAAAACAGAAGAGGCACGGCAGTGCCGGCCACCATCCTAAACAGTACCCCGGCCACCCCATCCCCCCCCCCCAGGAAAACCAAGGCCCGCCAGAGCAGAGCCCAACCGGCTCAAAATAGACACCTGTGGGGGGGGGGGGGAATCCCAGGTCCCAGAGTCCGCTAGAGCAGGACCTCCAACCCGAGACCCAGGCACCAGCTAGCGCAGGCACCACTTTCCTGAAGACGCATCTGGAGGGAAATGACGCGCAGAACAAAAAAACCAGACTGATGGGTTGGGCTGGCCCGCCTCTTATAGAGGTCAGGTGGTAATGGGTCGGCCATCTTGGGAAGGGATGGGAGGCATGGGAGGCTGACTTTTTGCTTTGGAGGGTTCTGGTGTGGAGCTGAAGCTCACTATGTAAGTCATGTGGCGAGGAAGACTAACGAGGAGGTAAGGCATTCTTGTATTCTTGTTTGCCTGACTCTGCAAGGTACACACCTGGTGCATTCCCAAATAAACCGCGCTTGTGAGTTTTACACTGATGGAAACCACAGCTCACTCTAGTGAGTGAGAGTGAAAGATACTTTCCCTAGAGGAGCATGCGCTGCTCTACACACAGTGGGCTGAGGTTACCAGTCACCATCTTTCTTGTAGGTGTGCTACAGTAACACGTTTCCTGACCCTGAACCAAACTTATATTTCCTAAAATAGACAAAGTGCCTTAGGTTTTACTTCACACGATTAACTTGAAAAACACATGCGTGCATGAAACAAAAACATTTCACAAGTCAGACGCAGTGTAAAGTACATCATCTAAGCGGAAGTTGTTTTCCAGTTTGTTAATGTTTTACTCATACAGCATCTCCAAGGACGTGCGTAGGAGCTTTGTGTACGTCTAGAAAACAGCAAAGTTGAAGGATGGAATGTAACTTTCATGATATAGAAACGCATCTTGTAATGCAGTGTGGTGCTAAATATTAGTCCCAGAAAAATATACGTTATTTAAAAGATGCATTTATGTTTTTTTTTCTTCAGAAAATGATATTACTGGGTGAACCAATATAGTATGTCACTTTCAGTGTACATCGCTGGTAATACAATATGCTCTTTTGAACCTCTTAATCAGGGCTCTAATTAGGCAAAGGATATTCTGGCTTTTCCTTAAGATGGGTAAATCCCCCTTGCCCACATGAATATTTACGTTTAACTTAATAAGACAGAAAATGGTAGAACAGATAATACATTTACAGGATCATCTTTTGCTTATGTGCATATTACAAAACACAGAGAAGTTTATTTCTACAATTCTTTGATAGAAAAACGTATATGTTCATTTATTTTCTTTTTCTTGTTTTAATTGGAATGGTATGCAATGTACAGCCAATACGTATTTCGCCACTTACTAGAGCGCAGTCCTGCTACTTTTTCAAAGCTGCAGTTGTTATACAAACAACACATTAATAAGTTGTAGTTCATGAAGTGTTTTTTACGGGTTGTAAAAGTACATGATAGTCACTGCAAACTCGTGCATATCATGTAAGGATCATTACTTGCAACACTGTAAAAATGATTTAAAAAATGGGTGGTGGAATTGACCAGTGATGTCAGTGCTGCTGGAGTTCATGAGTGATACAGATCTATCCTTTCTGTGGATTAGGAGGTTGTTAGACCTGGCATCCTTTGCATGGTTTCCACTGTCTTTTTACCTCTATCTCCTGTATTTTTTGACTATGTGCTGGATTTCGTTTTTGCTGGTTTAGGTACTCTGGGCACTTTACCACTGTTGATCAGTGCCAAAGTGCAAGTGCTCCCTGGAGAAGCCTTTAAATGTGTCTCAGACCTGCCACTGCAGTGTCTTTGCATGCCGTTTTCAACTGCCATGTTGACCTGGCAAGTCCACGCACTTGCCAGGCCCCCTAACCTTCCCTTTACAAGTAAGGCACTCCTCTGAGAGGTCCGAGGTACCTCCATGGGCAGGGTGCAGTGTATGTGAATGGTAGGACATATGCTTGTGTGTTTTACATGTCCTGATAGTGAACTATTGTACATTTCCTTTTTCACTATTGAAAGGCTTTCTGTCCCATAGGTTAACATGGGAGCTGCCTTGTAACATCTTACTAGTGTAAATTTCCATTGGGAAAAGATAGAGATTTGGAGTTTAGGCTCACTGGATTCAGAAGTTAATAACACACCTTTTAGTGAAGGTGGTTTTTAAATTGTGTGTTTGAAAAGTCCACTTTTAGAAAGTGGGCATTTTCTCGTTTAACCATCCTGTGTGCCTCTGCCTGTTTGTGTATTCACCGTCTGGTTTTGAAGTGACAGGAGCTGGGGATGTGCTTTCATCTAGACAGTCATAAGGGGGATTGAGGTGTGTTCTGCTGTTTTTTGGGTGATTCATAGCCAGGCTGAATAGACCTTTCTGCATTTAGAGTGGGAGGAGTTTTCACTAGTACCTGAATAAGCTGTGTCTGCTCTGCACAATGCTGTCTCCACCTCCTGTAGAGAAGGTGGCCAGGGAGAAACAAAGATTCCAAAGAGAAAATGGGTATAAATATTAGATCCAAACCCCTAGAATTTTAGATTAATTCTGGAATCGAGAGGAACTGTAGCCAAGGGATAAGCGCTGAAGAGCTGTGGAGAGAAGACTGCCCCATTGCTGTGTGTTGCTTTGCTGGCCAGCAGTTCCTGCCTCTGCGAAGGAGTGGACAAAGACTGGCACTTTGCGGTGAACCTGCTTGTGAAGAATCTCTAAGGGCTTGCGTGTGCCTGCCCCCTGTTCTGAAGTCCCAGGGACACAAACACTTCATAACCAGCTTCCATGAACTCCAGTGCTGGGAGTTCTGACCTGCCAGGACGTGCCTCGCCAGTCTGGGCATCTGCAGGTTGCTCCTGTTGTTGGGAGCTGAATAAGCTTTACCAAACCAAGAAAATCGACATATCTCCCTTTCAGCACTTGGTTTTCCAAAGCCGCACCACCATGCGGGAAGAATTTCCACGCACTACTGCTGTGCAGCCAAAGAATCAATGCAGCACCTGTTAGCGGCTGAAAAATCTGCCACACACTGAGTCCAGTGCAACAACCTCCAAATTCTGAGATCACTGCACAGATGCCGCCACTGCTGTGCGGCTAAAAGCATTGATGCATCTTGGTGTGGAATTCGCAGAAATTACTGTTAGCATAAGCTGAAGCCATTTTTTTGTGGCATCCATTTGCATTAGCTATGTGTTAGCCATGTGATTCTTCCGTCTTCGCTGTTGCTTGCCTTTCTATTCTACTTGAGTCATCAACTGTAGTTAACTCCTTCAGTACTGAGCCAGAGCACTGTGCATGCTCAGAAAGGCCTGTAGCTGCTAGAATGCACCTGTTCTAGACTGTAACTGTCAGGCTATTCCAACCGATGAGGTAGTTCTGTCTCCCCTCCCTCTTTGCTGACCAAGTGATTTTTGTCTGCCCATGTTAGTCAATAACTATTCCTGTATATGCCTGTACCTCCTCTTTGAGTCTCCATGCTTACTCCGCACCTAAGTGGGTATATAAGCACCTTGGTTTCTGTATTCCTTGTACTACTTCATACAGTGCCCAAGCGTGTTGTATTGATGTAGTCCCACTCATGATTGTTAAGCTTTTTTTTTATATTCCAGCTTTCGTGACAATCTCTATTTTGTTGGTTTAAGGACCAGTGGACAGATAAGGGTGAACCTCTGCACCGGTGGGACCCTAAAAAGGCTCATTTCCACAGATTGACACCCGAACAGGGACTCATCGGAGACGTGGAGGGCAGGAATCTACTGAGGAGGTACACAGCACAAGAAGACCCTTTGTTTTTGCAGACCGACGTGTTTCTCCGGTTTTCCTGATCTGACCCTCCAGGTGATGGCCGGTCCTGACTGAGATCTCCTTTGGTGTAAGTTTCTTAAGAAGACCGTTAGTTCAACTCAGAGTTTGGCAGGTGGAGGTTGGAGACCTTGGTTTGGTAAGGTCGTTGAAGCATCACTCTTGTTTTGGATTTGCTTGGCCAAGATTCTGGTTCTGTTTCGTTTGTCTATTGCAATATACAAAGGCAGGTAATGAGGAGATTTTTTTTGTCTCCATTTTTTTATACTTGGATTAGATACTATTTGATAATAATATTATATTCTGTTATAATATTTTTGGCATGCCTTCTCCTAGCGCACTTCGTAGAATGTGTTGCTGTCTTGGAGGTACCAATTTAGATTTAGAAAGTACTCAGCCGGCTCCCCTAGAAGGGACACCTAATAGGTTTATGTATATTAAATACAGTATTTCTTCCATAATGTATAGTACACTGTGGAACAAATATACGAAAAAGGATCCTGATCTACGATGGCCAGTAAACGGGTCATTTGACTTTAAAAAGATTCAGTATGTTATTATGTTTCTTATATAGCGCCTGAATCGACCCCCGAAGGGGTATCTCCGCACTTGCCTTGGGAACCCGTCCTGGCTTTTCCCTGTGAGATAACCCCTACAGGGCATCCCCAAGGTGAAAGCCAGGCATCCCGCCGCGGGGGGCCGTTGTGGAGATTAAGCAAGCTTAATGCCCAGAGTTGCAGAGTGTGAACCCATGATTAGGTCAGGCACCGAAGCGAGAATTATCGAGTCCATGGACATTTGAGCTCAAGACCCTGCCGCGTCGGGAATTGAACCCTGGTCCCGGGTCTGACCTCTGCTTCAGGGTATGCCTGCTCTAACCAGTGAGCCACACTTCTCCACCAAAGAGAAAGAGTCGACAAGCTATGTTTGATTATGTACGAATGTGGGTGAAAGAGGTGAATGAGAGAGTGAGGAGAGAAGAAGCTGTAGCAGAAAAAGAACAGCGTAGGACTATTCACCAGAAGGCATTGGAACTGAAAAATAAAGAGATGAGGGAAAAAAAAGAGAGAGAAGAGAGGGAGCATGATTTAGAGGTAATTGGCCCGTACCCTATTAGGCGCATCTTTATCCCACGCTTGACAGACCACATGATGATTCTATTTTGTTAGATAGAACCCCGCCCCAGTATAAATTCCTTAGCGCCAAAAAGATTGAAGATTCTGATGATGAGCATCTTTCTATAGATGAAAAAGATGATGATAAGCAAACTGGGCGGACAACTCGCTCTACTTTAACCACTGAGCTTAAAGCCACTCTTAGATCCGCTGCCCGTAAAGCCTCTAAAGGGCATGACTCAATTTCAGAAATTCTAGCAATGATTCAGCAATGGTCAGATCTAGAGCAGGTATATTTTTCAGAGCCATTTACTTGTGAGGTAGTGACCAGATTTAGAAAATATTCTGATGCTCTAGAGCCTGCTGATATAAAATCTGATTATAAACAGTTATACAATGACACCTTTCTTCCTTCACTGGTGTCCGATCTATTTAGGCGAGTGGTTTAGCTGCATGTTGATGTATTCCGATTACGAGAGGAGAAGAAGGCAGCTGAGAAAGCAACAGCTGAGCAAGCAGTTCAGATCCCAGGGAACAAGAAGGAGCTACCGGGACAGATACAGACACTAGTAATCTTGTAGTTACTGTGAAACCGATGCGTGAAGCTGCGCCTTTGTATGTTCCTCCAAAGGGAGCGGGAATAAAGTGATGATAAAACTTCAGATAATGCGAAGGGATATTTTATTTATAATTGGGTCTATACCCCTTGGAGTAGAGCAGACGTTATGGCTCTTAAAGCTGCTTTACCGTGCAAAAATCCAGCCGCTTTTTATGAAGAAGTAGAAGGAGCTATTAGTTCTTGCACTATGACATTGCCTAATATTGACATGTTCTTTGGACTTATTTTACCCCCTGATATGCGGAGATCAATTCAGAAGGTAGATGATAATGTAGCTTGTGGTGATACTTGGGTGCATTTAGAGGGAATAGATGCTGCTAGAGATCATGCGCAGAAACCACAACAGTTGATATTAGATCTTTCCAAAGCTTTTGGAACTAAGTTGAAAACTCTTATTCCCCCAAAGAAAATAGATTGAACAACGTTAGCGTCTTGTAAGCAGAAAGCAGCTGAGTCAGTTTCTGATTTCTTTACACGATTCGAAGAGACATTCCATGATTTTAGTAGGCAGTCATTGACAAATGACACGGGTAAACATCTGGTCATCGACAAATTTGTTGCTAACATTTTACCAGAAATAGCTAATCGCCTAAAGGCCACCGAGAGTTCATGGACCACGTCTTCACCGGTCTCCCTTTTGACTATGGCCTAGTATTATGAGCATCCGGAATTGGAAGCAAAAGGCAAGGGGGATAAAAAGGTGAAGGATTTAAAAAATGGTCCATCATTTAGAGTGTTGTATGGCGTTTTAGATTCTCAATGGATTTTCCCGATTCATGCCCTTATTTACGTACAATTCAAGTTGCCCTTATCTATGCATAAGAAATCAAGCCCTTATTTAGACATAGCCCATGCACTCCAAATACAGGCATGGCTACTTCCATCCGTTCACTAAACGTCACAACGATTTATTGGAAAACCTGCTTAAGCCGTTAGGGACTTCCCCTTGCTTAAATATTGATTTCTCCAAGAACTCAGTTACTTTACAATGAACAACTATTCCCCAGGGGTTCATTCATGACGTTCATATACATTCCTAAACACCTTCAAGGTATAAATATACCTTCACTTGCTATAGCAAAATACAATGGTTCGGAGCAGTTCGACGACCTACTTGCCTGACGTAGCTCGTTACAGCAGGTGCAGAAGGAAGCCGGCTCTCCAGCTGACGCACTGATCAGGAAGCTGCCCTCCTCTGCCGAGAAATCCAACTCCAGTGTTTCTGACTCCCCTTGCGGGGTGTTGGGAAATCGAATACTGAGACAGAGATACCAGACCTCCTTCATTCTAAGGTATGGAGCTGATTAGAACCTAGAGAAACCTTTGGCAAAATTATTTGCAGAACTAAAACCTTTGCTAAACAGCACTTACTTCTTCCCTCGTACTAGACCTAGGTTAGGTACTTTGGAGTAGGCATATTTTAAAAGCACCAGTTGAGTATTTAAGCCTGTGTTGTTTATGTATGTATTTTTATATGGATTAGAAACCATACAATGCTATTACAGTATTATTTTATAATACTATTCTCGCTGTACGCATTATACTTTGCATTTTGACTAACAATTGTAGCATTTCACCTCTCTTGCAAGAGAAAGAAGACTGTTCAATAAACCTTTTATTGAAAACGCCTGTCTCACTATGTCTCTGCTACTCTGTAGAAACGAAGCATGCACGATTGACTGAGTGAAATACTTATCTATTGTTTCCACGATTCTGAAGAAAGTTATTCCAGTCCTGGGGAAAAAAAGTTGTCATGTTTATGCGAGGTAGTGCGAGAGGTGGACGTGTGATGTATCTCCCTGGTGTACCCCTTTTCCCTCAAACACCTTTGTCTTCTGATCAGTGTGCGTATTGTAAGGAGATTGGACATTGGCGTTCTGAGTGCCTCCTTTTTCGAGGTCAGCAGTATCAGCGGGGTAGAGGAAGTATGAGAGTCCGCCCAGGGTACACAGGAAATAGGAGAGGCATGGATAATCGTACCAGATTTAAGCCAACTGAAAATAATACTTATGATAGGCGCAACCTATATCAAATGTCTGATTACTTGGATGATGGCCCTAAGGATTCTGATTATGCATAGGAATGCCTAGGATGGGGTAAGGAACCTGTTGAGGTTCCAGTAGATCAGAGGGGTCCCTATGTCGATTAAAACATCTTGGGTTCTACTTATTGCTTTCTGGTTGATACAGGAGCTACTCATAGTGCTCTGTCTAAACAATTGGTTCCTAGGGCTCCCCTGTCTGGCGCAATGATAAACATCGATAGGATTCGATGGGACAACTTCCCTTAGCCCACTGTCACAGCCACTTGCATTTAGTCTTGATAAATTCACTGCAGCATGTCCATTTCTGCTTTCCCCTAACACACCAGATAATATTGTGGGTATCGATATGCTCAAACATTTTTGCGCTACAATATGTTGTTTCCCAGAAGGTGTGCGTGTTATTTTAAATTACAACTATCCAATGGTTGAGAGGTCTTGTCTCATTAAAGAGGATGTTGCTGTAGCATTGTTACCTAGCACTTTGTGGACTACATCAGATACTGATGTGGGACAAATGGCTATCCCACCAGTACATATTCAAGTGAAGGAAGGTGCTTCATTGCCTCAATTGCCCCAATATAAAATCTCTCGAGAAGGTGAAGCAGCATTGATACAAATTGTGCAGGATTTGATTGGAGTGGGAGTTGTGGAAGAACTCCCCTACAATACCTTGTAATAGCCGTATTCTTCTATGGTTTCATCCTGACAGCCGTTACTTGTTCGGCTTCACTTTGAATAATCGATCTTTCAGATTTTGTAAAGCTCCACAAGGGTATACAGAGAGTCCTAGCATTTATAGCCAGGCATTGAAAAGACAGCTTGATTCTTTCCCTGTACCGAAAGGGGTGGCTCTAATTCAATATGTCGATGACATCTTGTAGGCTGTGGATACCCCTGAACAGGGTGAGAAAGAAACGCTGTCATTGGTCTCATTTCTTGCCTCTCATCATCACAAAATCTCTCGGAAGAAATTGCAGTATTGTAGACAGCAGGTTACCTACTTGGGTCACCTCCTGTGTAAGGAGCGACGTGCACTCACACCAGATCGCATTTAAACTATTTTGGACACGCCTGTGCCCTGTACTCAGAAGGATGTTTGTGCACTGATTGGCCTTACTTCTTTCTGTAGGCAGTGGATCCCTGGCTTTTCCTACATTGTTAAGCCCTTTTGACTAAAGACTCTCCGATGCCTGTCCCATGGACTACTGAATGCCAGAATGCTTTTCAGCAGTTACGTCAAGCTCTTTGCTCTGCACCAGTATTAGGAACTCCAGACTACACTAAGGACTTCACATTCTATGTACACGAGAGGGACGGCTGTGCTCTCTCGGTTTTAACCCAGACGCACAATGATAAGCAGCGTCCTTGTGCATATTTCTCAGCTGACCTTGATCCAGTCGCTCGTGCATTGCTTGGGTGTTTTCGAGGGGTAGGGGGGACAGCCGTGTCCATATGTCAGAGTGAGGGAAAAGTCTTGTCACACAGATTGCTTGTGTTAGTGCCCCATTCAGTTGACTTCCTTTTGAACCAAAGAAAACACAACATTTGACTGGTGCTCGCTTGACAGGTTATGAACTGACACTTTTGGCCCCTCATATCACATTGAACAGATGTTCAACCCTAAATCCTTCTACACTATTGGCATTTTCAGCTACTCTGCCTCAGTCACAAGAGTCCCACAACTGTTTATCTCTTACTGAAGAATAAATAAAGGGTTGTGTTGACCTACAAGATACGCCTGTCAGGAATACAGCCATAGAGTGCCGCTGTCCGCATTATGCGTGGCATTTGGTGACATTCATACATTAAACTACGTTACCCAGAAAGCTGAGCGCCAACGTCACGTAACAACGCCCACTACGCAAATCCAGGAAATAAGGTTGTGCCGTGTCCACAGACTGTGCCGATAATTCTTGCCGAGTTCCACTTTGCGGTTGGTAAGAGAGAGTTGCGGTAAGAACTTTATTCAAGCTTTTCCTTTGTGTTTACTCTGGTGCACCCTGTTCTGGTTCGGGTGTATTTCGTTTTGGACCTTTACCGCATACACGCGGCTGCGTGTACCTTAATTTCTTCATTCGGTTCGAACTAAATTGGAGCCAACGCTTGTTCTTCCCTGTTGGACGAGAAAGGCATCTGCTTTCTCATTGCCGGGACAAACCTGTTCCCTGTCCGATTTTGTCGAGACAGACCTTTGTGGCAGTACTTGCTTTTGTTCTTTTTCATTACGTACGGATTTCAGAGCGGTTTGGGCTCAAACAGTTATGCGAGTGTATCGCATGGTTCCGTATTTCCAAGAGGAGTCGGATAACTATTGAATCCCTTAAGAAATTACGAACAATTCGTTATTTCAGGAGCTGTTTTGAGGATGATTTAACCTTACCTGCAGTGTTCTATTTTGATTTCTTTCCACAACGTTTTCTTCATTATTTTATCCTTGTACAGGAGAGAACAACAGGGGGTATCTGATCCGAGGGAATTGTGCAACTCTAGACTGAACACAAAGCTATTGTGGTATGTAATGTAAGCTTGTTGGTGCATATACGAAGCTCACATAAGAATAGGATTACATTGTGATATTCATGTTTGCTTTCCAGTTGGTTGCAGTCCCTGGTATCGCCCTGTGCCTATTCTCCTGTATTCAGAGACTGCCTTATTTTCCTTCTCAGGTAGAGGTCTGGAAAAAACAAACATTCTATGTATAAGGAAGGTTGCTAGAGGTTATCATTGTGGGGTTAAGGGGGGTGTTTTCTAAACAACTGTCCTTGTCATTTCGGTTCTCCCTCCCCGCTGTCCCCTTCCTTTCCCTCCCTCGTGGGACTAATCTGGTAGTCTGTGTTTATTACTTAAGGCTCTAGGATCGTTGTGTGGGGAAGGGTACAGGCCATTCAGCACTCCGAGGAGTATAGAAGACGGAGCCTGACAGAATTATCGGCTCACAATTGCTTTTCTCTTCTTGGCTGTGCTGAAGCAGAATGGCCACATTAGATGACGTCCTGGCAGCTCTGGCCTTGGTTCAAATGGAGCTAGCGGCCTCCAACAGAGAGGTGGCAGCTTCTAGATCTGAGAACGCTCAGTTGAGGGCTAGAATGGACCGTTTACAAGGGAATCCTTTTGATGTTGGGGCAGGCCCTACATCTTCCACATTTTTTGTGATTGAGATGCCTACTAAAATACCTCTAGCACCCCCTGAGCGTTTTTATGGGGATAACAAAAGAGTCCAGGTGTTTATGACACAAGTGCTATTGCACTTTATGTGCAAACTAAAGATGTTTTCTACCAAACAGGCCAGGGTGGCTTTTCTAATTTCCTACCTTGGGGGGGGAAGCAGCACAGTGGGCGGTTCCTGTGGTTAGAAGAGATTTGATTTGATTTGATTTGATATGGGTTTTGTATAGCGCTCTATCACTCCGAGGAGTATCTTGGCGCTAGATGTGAATTGTGTAAGCCTAAAAAACGGAGGGGCAGAAGATGAATAGCCCCTAGAGATGATTCAGGAATTTAGACCAGGGTTTTGCAGAAAGTGGCTGTTTGGTTGTATATCCAGGTTTTGATGGCTTTCCTGAATTTACTCTCACATGAGATTTCTCGGATATGAGGGGGGAGTTTGTTCCATGCTCTAGAGCCTCTTACCACTAAGGATTTGCCACCTCTAGTGGTCAATCGGAACTTGGGAATGATCATGAGGTTGGTCGTTGCAGATCTCAGGTGACGTCCTGGATGGTAGCGATTGAATTTACTAGACAAGTAAGTAGGGTCTGTTTTGTGGAATGCCCTGAAGGAGATGATCAGTAATTTGAATAGTATCCTCTTTTGGATGGGAAGCCAGTGGAGGGTGTTTAGTGCTGCAGATGCTGATGTCCTTCTTGGCAATTTTAGCACCAGTCTTGCTGCGGTGTTTTGCACTATTTGCAGTTTATGTAGGAAGGCTTTATTGGCACCTACATATAAACCATTACAATAATCTAACCTAGATGTAATTAATGCCACCACTACAGTTTTCCTAGCTGATAGGGGAAGGAAGTCAAAAAATTTTCGAAGGCTCTTGATGACATTAAAACATGAGCCAGCCACTTCACTGGTCTGTTGCTTAAATGATAGTGCCTCGTCAAATTTGATTCCCAAGTTTCGGGCACTCTTTATAGTGCTTGGCGGGGCTTCGGCCTTGGGTGGCCAGCAGGATTGAGGGGAGAACAAATTATTTTTCCCGAAGGGTAGAATTTCGGTCTTTGCAGTATTACATCTAAGATGGTTAGTTCATCCACTCAAAAGTTGCTTCCAAACAGTCCGTAAGGGAACGTTCAGCCATTGCCGCATCCTCATCTAGGATTAACACTAGTTGAGTGTCATCGGCGTAGGCTATTGAGCTAATGGCAAAGGAGGAGATAAGTTTCATTAATGGGACCATATACAGGTTGAACAATATGGGGCTTAAGCTGGAACCCTGAGGTACCCCAGATTGTACTTCCCTTGCCTCAGAGTGGTATGGCCCTAAGAAGATGGTTTGTTTCCTTTGTCTGAGGAAGTTGGTGAACCATTTCAACACGGTGCCCCCTATGCCTGCACTACTCAGGCGGTGAAGTAGAATATCGTGGGACACCGTGTCGAACGCCGCGGATAAATCCAATAAGATCAGGACAGCTCTTTTTCCCTGATCTAGTGCGGTCCTGATTGTTTCCATTGAAAAGATAAGGGCAGACTCGGTGGAGTGGTGCGAGCGAAAACCCGCTTGGTTAGGGTGAAGAAGGTTATTGTTCTCTAAGTATGCAGTGAGCTGTTTGTTTACACATGACTCTGTAAGTTTACAGAGTGCTGGGAGAAGTGAAATAGGTCGGAGATTTGATAATGTCGTCGGGTCTTGGATTGGTTTCTTTTGGAGAGGTTTGACTACCGCGATTTTCCAGCATGTGGGGATATCTCCTGTTTGCAGGGAAGAGTTAAGAATAGAATTGATTAATGGGTTAACCTCATCTTTTATGGTCTTAATAAGTAGAGGAGGACAGGGGTCGAGAGGGGAGCCTGAATTCAGTTTTGAGATGGCTTGAGATGATTCAGTTGGGTTGATCATGGTAAAATTATCCCATGTAGAGGTACAAGGAGTCTCAGTTAGCATGATGGGATCTGCAGTGTTAGAAGGTAGCTGGCTGGTCTGTGGAAAATCTTTGGTAAAATTAGTGATTTTCTGTTCGAAATATTCCGCAATTTTATCGCAGAGGGCTTGGGACGGTGGAATTTCCTGCGTCAAAATTTTAGGTTTTCTGAAGCTATTGACTATTTGGAATATTTCTTTTTGATTGTTGTTAGATAATTCTATCAGGTTGGTATAATAGTTGGTTTTCGCTAGTTTAATAGCGAAAACGACCCTCTATTATATGATTAGGATGAGTTCAGAGCTGAATTTGAGAAAACCTTTGATCGAAGGGCCGAAACCTTTACAGCTGACAGAGAACTGTTAGTCCTCAAACAGGGCAACACAGAATTGGTAACATACCTGAACAGTTTTCGTCGCTTGGTGGCCGAAACTGATTGGCCCGAAACTAAACAATCTGCTTTGTTTTATCAAGGCCTGAACGACGAGATGAAGGATGTGTTGGCACACATCGATCCGCAACCTCGTACCTGCTCCGCTCTTATTGAACTTACCCTACGACTGGATCATAGGATGAAGGAGCGAAAAGGAGACAATAAGAAAAAAAGAACAACCTGTGATGTCTTATAATTGAGGAGGGGTAGGAGAAAAACCCACCACTACACCGGAATCCATGGAGATAGGGGCAGTGAGGGCTTCCTTAATGCTCAGTGAAAAAGAACACCGCAGAAAACAAGGCCTCTGTTTATATTGTGGCAGAAAAGGGCATTATCTACGGGAATGTCCGGTGAAGCCGAAAACTGGAAAATATAAGACCGGACAAACCGCAGCAGGAACCTCTGAAAAGAAGCCGGAAAACTACAATGCTTGAAGGTGGAATGCTTGAAGGTGGAAGAAGGGGAACCCTCAAGCAGGAACATCATCCCTTCTATAACGCCTGGTTGTGACCAGGAGAAGAATCATTTGTTTTTGGCTATGTCTTTATTTGTTGAAACAGGAGAAAAAGACGTCAGTGACACCATGAGATGATATCTTTCAACGTTATCCAGGCTCCACAATACGGCATCATCTTGGGGCTTCCTTGGCTCCAAAAACATGAGCCTTATATACATTGGACGTCCAAGACGATAAAGTTTGTATCCAACTTTTGCAAAGAACAGTGCATGCCGATGTCAGGCCTCATTACATAGTATCGCCACTGCTGCGGAGAAAGATGTCGTACTACCTTCATGCTATAAGGCTTTCGAAAATGTGTTTAGTGACGCACAAGCAGAAGCGCTTCCCCCACATAGAGCATACGATTGCTGAATAGACTTTATCCCAGGATCAGTCGTTCCGAATGGGAGGCTCTGACGGTGCCCGAGAGCGAGTATTTACGTGATTACTTGGATAAATACCTGGCAATTGGGTATATAAGACCATCACGATCCCCGGCGTACTCGCCTTTGTTTTTTATCCCAAAGGCTACCGGAGACAAGAGATGCTGTATTGACTACTGAGCTCTGAATTCCATCACTATCAAGAACCAGTACCCGTTGCCATTGATTCCTGTTTTGTTGGAACAAGTGAGATCAGCCAACATATATACCAAACTTGACCTACGAGGTGCGTACCATCTCGTCCGCATAAGACAGGGGGACGAATGGAAGACGGCCTTTAAGACGCGGCATGGACTCTTCGAGTATTTGGTGATGCCCTTCGGGCTCTGTAATGCCCCAGCCGCCTTTCAATTTTTTTTAATGAAGTATTGAGGGAATTCTTGGATCGTTTCGTAGTCGTGTACATCGACGATATTTTGGTGTATTCGGACACAACGGATGAGCATAAGATACATGTGAGCCAGGTGTTAAAGGCGTTAATGTATCATCGTCTTTACTGTAAAATCACTAAATGTGAGTTCCATGTGACCACGGTTGAATTCTTAGGCGTGATGCTCACACCATCAGGTCAGGACATGGCCGAGAGAAAAGTTAAAGCTATAAAAGATTGGCCTCGTCCTTGTAACATCAAAGACATTCAGTGCCTACTGGGATTCGCCAACTTTTATAGACGTTTTATATGTGGATTTTCTGCTTTGGTGACCCCTTTGACCCGACTCACAAGAAAGAGCGTTCCGTTTGTTTGGGATGCAGAAGCACAGGGGGCGTTTGATGGGTTGAAGGAGGCTTTTACCAAGGCTCCTGTTCTGACTCCTGCCAATCCAGATTTACCCTTCTTGGTGGAAGCAGAGGCCTCCGAAGTTGCATTAGGGGCGGTATTATCTCAAAGGAACGAAACCACCGGAATGCTTCACCCCATTACGTTCATGTCAAGAAAATTCAGTCCTGCGGAGATAAACTATACGATAGCAGAAAAGGAATTGCTGGCCATACGGGATGCCTTCTTTGAGTGGAGGCATTGGTTGTTAGGAGCTGCACACCAAGTTATGGTCTACATCGACCATCGAAATCTACAGTTCATACGAGCAGCCCGTCATCTCACCCCCAGACAGTTACGCTGGATGTTGTTTTTTGAGGAATATAGGTTCATAGTCACATACTGAACAGGAGTCAACAACAAGAAAGCGGACGCACTAACCAGACAAGAAAATCCGGCTATGCACGCCATAACACGAAACAGATCCATCATCGATCCCACCAAGGTTGTGTGCGTCACTCAAACGGGAGACTTTTTACTGGCTGTATGAGCAGGGATTCAATCCTGTGTCTGGAGAACCTGGCTACGACACCATCCCGAGTGGAAGATGAGACATGAGGTAGCCATGAGGGGGGCTCAAGTGCTGGTACCTACGAAGTCCCTGCAAAAAACTGTGTTCTCCTGGTGCCATGATACTCTTTGTGCAGGTCACACGGGACACGTGAAAACCCTTGAAAAGGCCTTAAGACAGTTCTGGTGGCCGTCCATACGAATCGATCTGTGTCGATGGGGGAAGGAGTGTATACAATGCACCCGAATGAAATCTGATCGTCACCAACCCCAGGGATATCTACAACCCTTGCCTACACCCGAAAACCTTGGGAGAGTTTCTCGGTGGACTTCATTGTCGGGCTCCCTAAGGACCAAGGGAAAACTGCCATCCTGGTGGTGGTAGATTACCTTACGAAAATGGGACACTTTGTTGCATGTGATCAGGTCCCTACAGCTGGTCGCCTAGCCCATCTTCTTTTAGTGCATGTAGTGAGATTACATGGTCTCCCGAGGGTGATAGTGTCAGATAGAGGGGCCCAATTCACTGCTCGCTTCTGGAAAACCTGGTGTTCTGCATTGCACATATCCTCCTCTTTGTCCACTAGCTTCCACCCCCAGACCGATGGCCAGACAGAGAGGCTTAACCAAACCCTGAAGCAAAATCTACGTTGCTATGTACAGGCCAATACAGACTCATGGGTGGATTGGCTGTGGGTGGCGGAAATGGCTTATAACAGTACTCAACATTCCTCCACGCTTCATTCCCCTTTTTTCTGCTCGTATGCTCACCATCCCAGGGTTAATCCCTTGGTATAAGGAAGGTTGCTAGAGGTTATCATTGTGGGGTTAAGGGGTGTGTTTTCTAAACAACTGTCCTTGTCATTTCAGATCTCCCTCCAGATCTCCCTCCCCGCTGTCCCCTTCCTTTCCCGCCCTCACGGGACTATTCTGGTAGTCTGTGTTTATTACTTCAGGCTCTAGGATCGTTGTGTGGGGAAGGGTACAGGCCATTCAGCACAGCTCCGAGGAGTATAGAAGACGGAGCCTGACAACGCCCCTTACTAGAGCTGACGGGGAACTGTGGGTTGACAGGTCCTGCTTGAAATTGCCTGATGGCACAACATCTGCTGCCTATGCAATAACAACACTTCAGACAGTAGCTGAGACAGCTCGCATCCCACAGAAGTCAGCTCAGGTGCCTGAGTTGACAGCGCTAACAAGAGCATGTGAGCTTAGTACTGATCTGTTTGTTAACATCTACACCGACAGCCGATATGTGTTTGGAGTGGCTCACGATTTTGGGCAACTCTGGAAGAAAAGAGACTTCTTTACTTCTCTTGGGACACAAATAGTGCATGGGGAATTAGTACGTAATCTCCTTACTGCCTTGACATATCCTAAGAAACTAGTGATTGTCAAGTGTAGTGCACACAAGAAAGTGACTGATAAAATAGAACATGGCAATGCCTTTGCGGATCATACAGCTCGTGAGACTGCAATGTGACGAAGTACTACATCTATGTACGTGGTTAAGTCACAAGCTGAACGCTGTCATGATGCTAGGCAAGAAGTACTAGACATGCAACAATCTGCTTCTGCTGATGAATTAGACCAATGGTCTAAGGAGGGAACATTGGATGATGAGGGCTGTTGGAGGAATAAAGACATGACCAAGTGGAGATTGCCCACACCCTACTTACATCACATGATTCACATGGCACATGGGCTGACACATGTTGGAGCATCCTCAATAGCCAAGCTATTTATGCAAGTTTGGTACCATCCAGATATTGCCGGCACAGCTAAAAAGATAGTTCAGTCTTGCTGATTTGTCTCCAGTATAATCCTGGAAAGGGAACACGAACTCCAACAGGAGGATTTACAATACCAACTGCACCTTTTGAGGTTCTGCAAATGGATTACATCCAGCTAGAACGCTATAATAATCTGCAGTATTTCTTAGTGGGGGTCTGTGCCTTTAGTAAGTGGATCGAGGCATACGCTACGAAAGATAATACAGCTCTTTTTTTCATAAACCTTTTTATTGGATATCATTCATATACATGTCATACATTAGTCATACCATACTCGTCTGTTGCTGTAGTACAATTAATATTAACGTTGTTGTGACAAATAGCAGCGTGGTAATTTATCTAGTAATTAAGTAGGTACTCAATGGAGGGTAATCTCTCTATCATCCCCAATGGAGATGTTGGGAGACATCGAGGAAGCGATCGTTGGTAAGGTTACCGCAATTCTCCGACCCGTATGACAGTCTCTAGTCCATAGTCCCCTGCAGAGGGTGTCAACCAATGATAATCCATATTCGCAACTGAACTTGGGGATTCAGAACCAGGGGAGTGAGGGGTTGGGGGTCGGAGGGGTTGGGGTCGCATATGCTGGGGGCAAATGTAGTGGAGCTTCGAGTCTTACTACAGCAAAGGTGCTCCTAAAGGAGTTTTCCCCCAGAGTCGGCGTTTGGCGAGTTTTGTGGAGTGACAACGGACCCCATTTCATTGGGCAAGTTGTTGAGTATGTATTGAAAGGATTGGAGATTAAGCAGAAATTTCATGCAGCTTTTCACCCGCAGTCAGCAGGCTTGGTGGAGCGTTACAAACCCATGTTGAAATTGAAACGTGACAAAATTCAAGCTTCCACATCTTTGAAATGGCCTGATACACGGCCTTTGGCGTTGCTATCCATTAGATCGGTACCACATACATGATCTGGCCTCACACCGTATGAGGTGGTTTTTGGGAGGCCGATGAACATTTGGTGGATTCCTAAGCCACGCCCTATACATGATGTACCGTATGTGTTGATGAGCGACTACTTGTCTCAGTTGACTGACAGCTTGCTTTCTAGTCATCAACAGTTTCGAACAGCTCTTCCGGACAGGTCGCAAGGTGATGGTCATGATCTGTGGCCCGGTGACCATGTGATGATCAAGGGGTTCCAGAGGTCTAGCAGCCTGGAGCCGAAGTGGCTAGGACCCGAGCAGATTCTTCTGGCTACCAGAACTGCAGTCCAAGTGACCAATCGGGCGAACTGGATCCACTCCACCCACTGCAAGAGGGTGCCGTCCGCCTTGGTGGAACCTGCTGCACTGAAAGATCACCACGACATCCTGGACACAGAGAGAAAGGCCAAGCTGCGTCAACGGAGGAAGTCTTCCGGTGACACTCGATATCAGTTTCGACCCCGGAAGAGAGACGCGTTGTTGCTGAAAAAGACTGGGTGAGTCACCGTCCTGGGTTAGTGAAAGGCTGAGTTACAAAGGGGGATCCTTGTAGTGATACCCGTCTCAACCCTCAGTGAAGAAACCAACGGCTGCCAGGACCTTAGGACTCCATCTGTTTTGTTTTTCAACATCAAGATGAATATGCCTGTGGAGAAGAGATCTACTGTTATGAGAGTCTGTGACAGAAAGACCATGTTTATTGTTGGATTTGCTTCCATTGTTATTGTCATTGCTACGATAACATGGGTTGTTGAGGGAGTAGCTCCTGCTCAAATCTACTGACTGCTACTACTCCTGTTGAGCACCATTACTACACTCTCCCTTATCATGAGCAGAAGCATTGACAGTCTTATCTAAACAATACGTTCATTGAAATGTTGCATCACACCCATAATACTACAATCATCACCAACTGTTGGGTGTGTGGAATGATGCCAGCTCATCAGAAAAAGGGAGGAACACCTTTCATTCCTCTGCTGTTTTCACACAATGGTTCTTGTAGGGCCTGGTTTGTGCTGCTGTGGGCTTCTAAAATTGCTGACATTACTGACCCAAGTGTAGGTGGACTGTATGCCCAGCTCAATAAGGTGTGTTACCCTGATGAGGAAGGAGATCCACAGGCTAAAGGAACTGTATGGGAGATGGCTGAGTATCACTGAGGAAACTCTACCACACGCTATGTTTCCTCAAACACTCGAATTGTCAAGGGAAATGGGCCTCCTGTTATAACTATTACTAGAGCTCGAGCAGACCTATGTGCGAGCAGTATTGGTAGCATTCCTGTGGAGAAAAGTGATTGCCCTACAACACTAAACATTACTGGAATAAACAATAGAAGTTTTTTGTCATCACATAATACTTATTCTATCTGCGGAAGTAAAGGCTATTACCACCTACCTGTTGGGTGGTCTGGCAGCTATTTTGTCTCCTTTTTGTTACCATCTGTGTTTTTGGCTCCTGCATCCTACCACAAAGACTATAAACTGTATAATGACATTTCTAAGAACCTATATAAGAGGACAAAAAATCATGATGAGGTGTATCAAATTGGTACTGCATTGCAGCAGTACGTTGACTTTAATTTGGGGTTATTCTTCTTTGTTGGTGCAGCCTTAAATAGCAGAAAAATCAGGCGCTTGACACGTGTTGTAGAGGCTGTAACCAATCAGACAGCCATGACACTTGGAAATCTCACAGAAGAACTACAAATTGCGGGTATTATGACGTTCCAAATCAGGATGGTCCTTGATGTCATCCTGGCTGATCGTGGTGGAGCATACCTCATTATCAGGAGCAGTTGCTGTGGGTATATCCCTGACCACGCCCCTTCAGTTTTTGAGGAGATTTCTAAAATGCACAAAATAGCCACTGAAATCATCAGGATTCAGGAGCATGGACTTTGACTGGATAGCTAAGAACAATGTCTACTGTCTGGGGCTGCAAGTTATTATCAGCCCTATGCATATTTTTGTGATCCTTTTTTCCTGCTGTCTCTGAATTCATTATGACCCAATGCTTTGTTCCCTATGTGTCTCTATTTGCACTTCTTGTACACCAGCTAAACTAAATGTTCAGAATGTAAATGCCCGACTAGTAGCTGATCAAGAAATTAGTCAACTGATGTTAGTGGATATAGGAGATAACTTTCATGTTTCCTCTATTGCATAGTGAGTGTCTTTAGCTAATGCTAAAAGGGCCATTGTGGAAATCGCAGAAATAACCGTTAGCATAAGCTGAAGCCATTTTTTTGTGGCATCCATTTGTATTATTTTCGTCAAAAAACAAGGTTGGTGGAAGGTCTAAGGGGAAAATTATTTAAAGACCAAAGGACAGACAAACCCCTTATTCACAGTATAACAATACAAAAGGACTGTCAATGGTCTGTACAACTAATGGGGGCAAAGAAAATGTGACGGACTCTGTGTCTACCTATAAAGTGTGTACAACAAAAAGGAAATGAATCCCATCAGCCCACCCATATGGCAGAGCTTCATCATGTGGGATAGAACCAAAGATGGTCCGGTTAAGGAGCCACACACCTGTTGGAATTATGTGCTTCTCCAAACCCATGTTGTGTATCTTCATTTTTAGGAAAGAATCCTAAATACCTTATGAAACCGACATCCCCCGTCTGGAAAATCCAATGTACGGTAGGATGTTTTGTATCATTAATTTGTGTTAATTTTTGCTTTTTTCACTAAGCTTAGGTCAAGCTTAATTGCAGTAGTGTTCAAGAGGTCCTGACGAAAGCCGGGTACACTTTCCTACAATGGCTGAAACATGTTGACCAAATACCATCCTTAATAGACAGTTATTTTGTCAAACTGTCTCACACTCATTTTAATCTTGACACCATGATTTTCCCTAATAAAGTTTTCCTTAAATCATGGTAGCCAATTTTACATCACACTTTTTGATTCTTTTTGCACACTTTTTTTTCTCACTGCAATTTAACATCCCACACCATTCCAAACTGATTTGACTTTTGGTATGATCCATCACTGGTGGTTCCTTGGGTTTGGAGAAGCACATAATTCCAACAGGTGTGTGGCTCCTTAACCGGATCATCTTTGGTTCTATCCCAGATGATGAAGCTCTGCCATATGGGTGGGCTTATTGGATTCATTTCCTTTTTGTTGTACACACTTTATAGGTGGACACAGAGTCCGTCACATTTATCTTTGCCCCCATTAGTTGTACAGACCATTGACAGTCCTTTTGTATTGTTATCCATTTGTATTAGCCATGTGATTCTTCCGTCTTCACTGTTGCTTGCCTTTCTAGTCCGCTTGAGTCATCAGCTGCAGTTAATGCCTTCAGTACTGAGCCAAAGCACTGCGCATGCTCAGAAAGGCCTGTAGCTGCTAGAATGCACCTGTTCTAGACTGTAACTGTCAGGCTATTCCAACTGATGAGGCAGTTCTGTCCTCCCTCCCACTTTGCTGACCAAGTCATTTGTCTGCCCATGTTAGTGAATAACTATTCTTGTATATGCCTGTACCTCCTCTTTGAGTCTCCATACTTACTCAGAAACAAAATGGGAATATAAGCACCATGGTTTCTGTATTCCTTGTACTACCTCATACAGTGCCCAAGGGTGTTGTATTGATGTAGTCCCACACATGAGTGTTAAACTTGTTTTTTTTGATATTCCAGTTTCCATGCCAATCTCTATTTTGTTGGTTTAAGGACCAGTGAACAATTAAGGGTGAACCTCTGCACCAGTAGGCCTCTAAAAAGGCTCATTTCCACAGTGGGACCCCGGCTGAAGAAATCAAGGCAGTGCCTGTTTGCTGCCGCTTCGACCTCCAGCGCATCCCGGATTTCCACGCATTGCACCTGTGCAGCAAGTTTTTCGACGCATCACCGCAGACCAGAACCATCTTGGAATCGATCCTTCACTACCCCTTACGTCCGAATTCGACACATCACTTCTCCTGCATGCAGCTGAACTGTTACATCGCCTGTCCGAGGACTCAGGAACTCACACATTGCTGTGTTTTTGATACTTCCCTTCTCTGCGGCTGTTTGGTCTTGTGAATTTTAATGCACCTAAAGGTACATTGTGTAAAATCACACAGCCATAGATTTCTGTGGACAGAGTTGCTTGAAACCTTTTTAATGTCATACTTTGAATTGTGTGTGTTGGATTTTTGTAATTTTGGTCTTGTTTAGTTTAGATAAAAAAAAATCCTTCAAATTAGAGGTGAAATAATTCCCAATGTCTAAATGGTTAGACTAAAAGTCATCACTATACTATATATCGATCAAACCTACCTGCTGAACTAATATTCTATTGATCTCAACCACTTCCATCTCAGCTCCTAACAAAATCGTGCCCCTACATTTATTACTCGCCTATGTTAATATTAGTGTAAATGCACTGCATGTTTGTCTTGTACTGATGTACCCACCCCCCCCCCCCCCCCACCTCTGTTAAGCGCTCTGATACCCTCAGGGGTCTTGTTCGCGCTATAAAAAAACCATATATATAAAATATAAATAAAATAAATATCCTTTATTTTTCTAAACTGGTGTGGTGTCCATTTGTAGTGTTTTCACTGTGTTACTGTGTGTTTGGGTGCAAATACTTTACCCATTGCCTCTGGGATAAGCCTGTCTGCTTTTGCCAAGCTATCAAGAGGGTGGACAGGGGTTATCTAAAGTGGGTAACTACCTTATCCTGACGAGAAGCAAGGGTCCCTGCTTGGACAAGGTGCATACCTCTACCAACTAGAGACCCACATTTCTAACAGAGGGGAAAATATAAAATGATGGTCTTGTGATCCATATAGGGAATCTTGTATTTCCACTTTATCTCTATTTGGCACTTGGGACTCTTTCCTGGAGATTATAATATACTATTGAGAAACATGCAAATAAAGTAGGGGAGCACAGAAACGCTATAGATCTATGTTTGGAGACACTAGATTATGATTGGGTCTTAGGGCAGCTCAATTGAAAGAGAGCGTGGGTATGGGAGCAAAACCATCATAGGGTGTTTGGGCAACGTGCAGTCCCTCTTAGCAAGTGACACAATTTTAGGGTGAGGCTACTTGGCTGTTTGTGTTCCAGAGGATGGGATATTAGGTTGTGGCCCAGTCTGTCATTATACAGTGCTAAAGTAGACTTATGGATACAGAAACAATTAGCAATTTCCTGTCTGTATCTGGACTCCCTGGGAAAAGTGATTTCTTGAAGCAATGATGGATATAGTATTGGTATTTTCTTATCCTTCATGGGCCTTAATGAGACTAAAGCATCTTGTAACAAAACACCTTCTCTGTGATGTAAGTTGCATGGCCACATGCACTATTCTACTAAAGCCTTAGTTACAAATTGCACAGTACTGGTGGGGTGCAAATCCTGCACTTGTTATTACCGGGTTGGTGTGGTGACACCTTACCAGTACCATGCAGTTATGAGTCAGACAGAATGAGGAATAACTGTATGGGCACAGAATTACAGTGTTGATATCAATACATATTCCCAATTCTGAGGAGGTTGATGGTCCCTTTACCACCTGTTCTAAGCAGGTGGTATATATGGGTACAGGGGCTTCCCTGTGAGGTGGGGGTGGAGGCATGGCAGGAGTGGATGCATGGGTATGGAAGGGAACGGTAACATTTTCCCTGGCAGGGTGAAGCATTGAAAGCTGTTGGACAGGGCAGTGGCCATATAACTGGTTGCTGTTACAGCCTAAGTTTTAAGTGATTTAATTCTGGCTGGTAAAATTGGGTCCAGTGCTCCTAGTTTCTGAGAAACCAGACTTGGAAACATCAAGTTTGTCGTGAATGGCCACAGCGTAATTCCACTCTGAAATTCCACTCCACCAGAGTCACTGAATGGGCCTAAGTATTTTACATCAATTAGTTTAATATTTTGTTGGCACCTGGTGCAGACAAAGAAACAGTATACCCAGGGCTGGCTTTAGTGCTGGCACCGGGTCGCGACAGTTATTTTTGGCGCCTCTGTCCCATGACCTCCTCCTCAGAGACTCTCATGACCATCAGGCAAAAGTACCCCTCATTTCTCCATAGACACTTTCTCACTTACATTTCATTTGTTTTAAAGCACTGGTAAAGGCTGAGTTTCCTAATAAGAATGTATATGCACCCAAACAAACCCTTTTCAGCAACATTAGGAATAGACGAAAGACTGGGTGGGAAAAACAGACGTCCTAGCCTATTTTATGCAGGTTGCATGCATCTCTTTAATGACAGTTCATAACAGTCACTGTTCTATTTTAGGGTTGTATACTTGAACAGGGGTGACAACAAGATATCTGTCACAAAAGCAGTAACCCACTCAGCAATCCATCTGTGATCTGCACTTGCACAGTTAATTGCAGCAGGCATATTAATCCTCTGTGCTACTTAATGGCAAGTGAAAACTGCTACTAGACAAATCTCTGCTCTCTCTTTCTCTAGCAGGAACATTATTCACAAGCCTTTTTTAACATTATTAATGTTGCCTGACAACCGGATGTACAATGAACTCTGCCGCAGGTGGTTTTAATTAATAAGTTATTGCTAAACACAACGCCCCTCTTGAAGTCAGCGCCTCCACCCCTCCCCCCACCCCAGAGGTCAGCGCCCTGTGCGGCCGCACCAGTCGCACTGCCCTAAAGCTGGCCCAGGGTATACCAAAACTCTAAGAGACATAAGACTGGTGTTACTTTTGAATGAATGCGAGTAACAGCATCATTATTAGACAAAACTGATCTCATCATGTATATGACCGCCTATATAAAAGTGATTTTAGTTGCCAGTAGGTTCGGTTGCACCAAGTGTATCTAGGAAGTACCTAATAGGAATAAAGAAATATTCACAGTTACTTGAAAATTGCAAACGTGCTGCTCAAAGGCGCAACCTCATTTTTTTGTCAAGTTTATTGCTAATGTTATTGCAAAAACTAGACTAGATTAGAAATTACATCTTCACCATGTAATTCTTCTATGCAGGAGCCAATCAAAGCTTGGACATGCTACAGTATTGCCTCTTCTTTTTTAAACTTTACGACGTTGATTGCATCTGAACTGTCTAGTGTTTCATTGACCTGCAAACACATTGACTCTCCTTCACCCACGTGCCATCCAAATGGTGTTAAAGGAGCAAGAGTTCATTTAGGTGTTCAACTGTTAGTGATCACCAGATGTGTTTGAAATTGCTCTCTACAATACAAATTCTGAAAACTATCGGTTGGTTTTACAGCCCCCTTTCTATGCCAGGATCATGGAGTGAGCTGCCATTGCATAGCTGCAGAAAATCATAGAGGCAAATAAATATCTAAATGCTTTTCAGGGCACTTTTCGCCCTTGAAGAGGGGCAGCACGTACTGTGGTGTCTATAAAATTGTTTATCTAGAAGCTAACACACAGAGGCACACAATAAAGCCAATGCCAACACCTCCTATATGTGTGTCCTTAGGGAAGAGCCACTCGATGCCAAGTTCCAGCATAGTGTTTGCTATGTGTATTGCACTGTATGCAATTTATCACTAATTCATTCAACCTTCACTGTCCAGCAAACAAAACAGTGCAATCTGTTGGAAGGGGGTGGAGATTTGAATTATTTCAACACAAGTTACTTGCCAGAGGAAGAAAGGGCATTATTAGCATATGCTCTTTCAGGAACAAGCAAGTAATGCTCAAAGGCATGGCCTACTCTTGTCTCTCTTGCTGGAGGGTTAGATTCTTACTGGACTCCTGAGTCAGGATAGCAAAGACCTGAGATCTTCATGACGAGTTCCAGCAGAAAAAATTATAAAAATAACTGAAGAGCAGGAATCCAAAGGCGGGAGGTGGACTGGATGGTTTCAAAGCAAACTAATGCAATCTGCAGTGTTGTCAGAAAAAAGTGCAACAGGGTGTATTACTGTCAATGTTGACACAGGCACCATTGACCTGGAACAGAACATCCCTTCTGGACACCTCAAATGTCTCTTGATATGTTTCTTTCTGTTCATCAAACTACAGATATCCAGGGTCGAAACCAGCTTATGAACCCCAAACACAGATGCAGTGTTGCATGACCCAAAAAAAGCGTGTGACTGGGAAGCCACAATCTCCAGGATGCACACAGCTTTTAACCCCTTCACTGCGGCGGCTTTTCCGCCGCAGTGCTAAGGGGGCGGGGCGGAAGAGCGGCGGGCGCATGCTGGTGACGGAACCGCTCCGTCATCAGCGTCGGTTGCGCTGTGCTTATGACGGAGCGGTTCCGTCATGGCCCCGCCCTCTTGATAGAATGCTCAGCGCAGGCGCGGAATTCGCGCCGCGCATGAGCGGCGGACGGGCCATGACGGAACCGCTCCGTCATCAGCACAGCGCCACCACAGCTGATGACGGAGCGGTTCCGTCATCAGCATACAAGGGGTTAAAAGCGAAACGCCAACCCAGGAGTGTGTAAGGCAATGTTCCTTTTAAACAAATGATAAGATGAGGATGGCAGATGCTGTAGAAGCAGAGATCATGGTCTTATTAGGCCTTAGGATAGCATTCAAGACCATTAGTTTTGCTATCTTATCAGTTGGGTTGGAAGCCTCTGGCATTACTGGAACTGCTCTGTGATATGTCAGTTCCTTGAGGATCCCAAACAAACGGTGGTGTTAACTTGGCGTGAACTGCCCTTGTGATTTTTCTCAATTGATGTTCTGCCAGCAAAATTGTTTGGAAGCTTTGATTTCCAAGTTTACATTAAAGCTGCAGGTGAAAAGAAGTGGGACAGCTTGTGCCGCATCTAGTTGAGAGGGTGAATCGGAATACGTTGAAGTTCACTGCCCCCAAAACGGAGTTTTTAGACCTCCATCCACTGGTCCATCGAATGTCCTGCTACTTCAATGTCGTGCCAGCTCTGAAATCTTGGAGTAATTATTGACCCTGCCTTTCCCATGCACATATAAATCAGTGCTGTAATCAAGAGCTGTTTTTTCAGCTTTACATGAATTGAATGCTGTTTTCTCTCTTTTCATGTTCCGTGTAATAGTAGTTTACACCTTTTTTTCATTAACTTAAGGTCACTGTAATTGAGTTTACTTAGACCTACCAAAATATGAAATTGCAAAGAATGCAAATCACAGCAGTTTACTTGCATTTAAACATCCGTGAGAGAGACTATATCTTATTCTTGTTTTTTAGTTACAACACTGGCTCGAGTTGGCTCTGCATTCTTTTCAAGGTTTCTGTTATGGGCCACTGTACCCACTCGGACCAGAATTTGTTCTATTCGAATTCACCCCAGTCAGGGCGCTCGCTAATAGAGCCATCACCTGATGAAGGTCCAACGCATGCTGGGTTCCCAGAAAATATACAGGTTTTTCGCCTTTTCTCTTTGTACATGAAAGTGTGTGAAGAGAATCTTCTGAAGACCTACCTCTTCCTCTCTGCCCACTCGTCTGCTTCTAGCACTATCTGTGTTTGCAACTTAGGTTTGCTGTAAATGTAAGTCTGTAAGCTTTGAAAGAGAATGATTCACCATTAGGGCTCCCTGTTTTATTATTTAAAAAAATATATATTTTCACGAGTATTTATCCATATTTGATGGCCTTCTTATCAATATTTATGGCTTTTTGTGAATAAATAAAACCTTAATTTGCATAGTTCCGTATTTATTTAACCAATAAATGTGCACTCATACTTGATGTCAATGTCAATGTCATAGGTTTTTATAGAGCGCAGCTTGTCACCGCAAGGTCTCAAGGCGCTAGCAGCATAAGAACCGGCTAAGAGAAGACAAAAACAGAGCGAACATCGAAGCAAAGGACAGGGACTCCCTGCTAAGGAAAGAGCCAAGTTTTCAAAGCGTTACGAAATTGCTGATGCTCATTAATAGAAAGAAGATGAGGAGGCAGCTTATTCCAAAGCGCTGGTGTAAGATATGAAAAGGAGCGCTGCCCATACCTAGAGGTTCGCACGCAGGGTTGCTTTAGTAAGGACTTGTGGCTGGATCTTAAGGACCTCTTAGGGACATACCAGTTAAGTTTTTTTTTGAAGATACCGGGGACCCTTATTGTACAATGAGTTGTGGGTCAAGCATAAGATCTTAAATTGACTTCTTTTGCCGTTTGGGGAGCCAGTGTAGTTTTTTCAGACATGGTGTGGAAGCCGTTCTTGGCGGCAAGTCCAGCACTAATCTGGCCGCAGTATTCTGCAAAGTTTGTAGTTTTGCCAACAGATCCTCATTCAGGCCGTGGTACATGGCATTACCATAATCAAGATGGCTGATGATCAGGCCCTGACCCAACGGCTTCCTAGCTTCCATTGGAAGCCATTTGAAGATCTTTCTTAGGCCGCGCATTATACCGTAGCAGGTGCCCGTCACCTTGGCTACATGATTTTTCATGGACAGAGGACTGTCAATTATAATTCCTAATTTGCAGACTACCAACTTGGGGGCAGGGCAGGCTCCCAATTCAGCGACCACCATTCTTGCGTCCAGCATCTCTCTGCTTTTCCGAACAAAAGAATTTCAGTCTTGCCCGCATTGAGTTGGAGTTTATTCATCCGCATCCAGCTGCTGATCTTAACCATACATTTTTTTAAACATACGCAAGTGTCGGTGGGATCAACGCCGCATGTGATCAGCAGCTGCGTGTCATCTGCATACAACACCGTTCCAAAGCCAAAAGATTTAATTATCTTAGCCAGAGGTGTCAAGTACAGATTAAAAAGCAGCGGGCTCAAAATCGAGCCTTGAGGCACGCCCACCGTGACCGGGCGGCTGCGGGCAGCCAGAGAGTCGACTCGAACGGTGGTGAGGCGGCCAGTAAAATAATCCTCAATCCAACCCAGTGCCCCACCTCGGACACCAATCTCCCACAGCCGATGTTTCAAAACGCTGTGGGAGATGGTGTCAAATGCTGCGGAGAGGTATAGGAGGATGAGTACATCTGAGTCGCCCCTGTCCACCACGAGTCTGATGTTATCCTCTATCTCCACTACAGCCGTCTCTGTGCTGTGCGCGGCCCGAAAGCCAGACTGGGAGGGGTCAAGAGCTCCACTGGCTTCTATGTAAGCCGTCAACCGGTTGTTCACAAGATGTTTCAACACCTTACCAAAAAAAGACAACAATGATATTGGCCGGTAATGGGAAGGCAGAGCAGGATCATCAGATGGCTTCTTCAGGATAGGCTTTACTTGAGCATGCTTCCACTTAGAAGGGACCTCAGCTTGCTCCATAGAGGCGTTAAAGATGGCCGTAAGGGACTCGGCTAGCAAAGTCATGATTTTCATGCAATGACGTGGTGGGAAAGGGTCCATAGGGGAACCTGACTTTATTCTGCTAAGACCTTCAAGAGTCTCCTTGACCGTGATTGGCATGAATTTCATCAGGTAGAGATCTTGGCTACCGATCGTTGCAGATGGCAACGTCACCGAGCTACTATCTGGAATTGGTTGGTCAGAACCTGAAGTGGGAAAGGCAGAATATATTAACTTGATTTTATTCTCAAAAAATTCTGCCATTGACTCGACCCATTTTTGGGAGGGCTGACCAGAGATTGTTCAGCGCGAGGGGACGTAAATTCCTTCAATATTTTATATAGTTCCCTACTTGAATTTGCTGAGGTTTTTATGCGCTGAGTTAGATACTCCTTCTTTGCCAATTTTATATTTTTCATGTAGCCTGAATGAAGTAATTTATATTTGTCTCTATTCTCCGTTTTAGTTTTCCGCCAGTTACGCTCTGCAGCTCTACTAGCCAATTTATCTACCTTAAGATTGGTGGTAAACCATGGAGAGGCCACCAATTTGGCTTTGACGGTGGTTTCCGGAATGACATGATCTAAAGCTTGTAAAATGGAGGACTCCAAATTATCTACCCTTTGCTCTAATGGAAGAGCCAGATTGTTTACATGCTTAAAATGAGCCAGAAATGCTTCCGGGGTAAGTTTACGCCATGGGCGGATCCGCACTCTTGTGCCCCTCGCAGGAATAGCCGGGGTCTTGTTCGGGAGATTAAACTTTAAAAGATAGTGATCCGTCCAGATCATTGGGAGGGGGTCAGCAGTGCTTAATTTAGGTGAACTAGTAAAGATTAGATCAAGGGTGTGGCCCGCACAATGGGTGGGGCCTCTGACTCGCTGAGACAGTCCCAGGCTTTCCATAGTCCTTATTAGGAGGCATGTCTCTGGATCTAGGGGAAGCTCTGCATGGTAGTTAAAATCACCTAATAGGATGAAATTCTCCGTGGTCAGTGCATGGGTGACTATTATTTCTAACAGTTGGTTAACAAAACCTGTTTTGGCACCCGGGGGCCTGTACACTAGCGCACATCGCCAGCTATCCAGACGGAAGAGCTGTATGTTCACAATCATAATTTCGAGTGTGGGACTGGACAGAGATTCTAGTAGCTTGATCTCAATGGGGGTTCTGGCTGCTATTGCTAAGCCACCCCCCTTTTCCTCACCCTGTCCAGTCTTGTGACAAGATATTCCGAAGGAAAGGCAGCCACTATGTCGGGAGACGCCAGACTATGGAGCCAGGTTTCTGTAAGGAAGCAGAGTTCCGGTTTGTCTGCTTCGAGTAGGCTCCATACCTCCGTGGCGTGCTTGGGTATAGAACGAGCATTAAGGTAGAGTGCAGTGATATTCGCATCTTCTACGGGGTCATTCCTAACTGGTAAAGTTGGCGCGCTTGTTAGCGAGAAGGTCTCCGTTCTGCCCTTTATTATGGATGTGGGGGGATTTCTAGGTGCCTCCCATAGGGAGAGCTCCCCGGAGGATGTAGGTGACTGTGTTAGCTGGGAGCTCGATTGTGACTCAGCAGCTCTACCTGGATTCCAACTCTTTAATTCCCTGCTGGTATAGGATAACATTATAGCACCGTTTACCTCACTGTCTGTACTTATCATGCAGCGGGTCTTGGTCAGAGTTCCAGGCAACAGGCAACGGTCTGGCGCGGTCGGGCACAGACGGGCTTGCCTTTGGCGCGCCTTCGGCACGCCGCTGCGCGCGTCCGCGCCACACAGGTCTGTAAATGTGGAGGGAGGCGTGGCCGAAAGATGACACTGGCCAATCAGAGCTTTACTAACTCCTCCGGTGTTCCTTGTCCCTCAACAAATGGCACACGCCGCGGCGGAACGGGGACGGGAATGATGTTCTGACCGGGCACACAAATATGCAGGTAAAGCTCAAACGTGCACTGTAAAAACAGTATAAAAGATTATTTAAAAAAGAAGCTGCCTCTAAATCAGGTACACATTGACTCAGACTAGATGTTTCCTGCTAACCCCCAGGCACTAGCGCAAACAGCGGAAACAGAAATACACAATGCCGGTATCTTAGCTGCACGCGTCCGCGCCACACAGGTCTTTAAATGTGGAGGGAGGCGTGGCCGAAAGATGACACTGGCCAATCAGAGCTTTACTAACTCCTCCGGTGTTCCTTGTCCCTCCGCAACAAACGGCACACGCCGCGGTTGAACGGGGACGGGAATGATGTTCTGACCGGGCACACAAATATGCAGGTAAAGCACAAAGGTGCACAGTAAAAACAGTATGAAAGATTATTTAAAAAAGAAGCTGCCTCTAAATCAGGCACACATTGACTCAGACTAGATGTTTCCTGCTAACCCCCAGGCACTAGCGCAAACAGTGGAAACAGACACACACAATGCCGGTATCTTAGCAGTGTCAACTTAGATGTCTATCCAATTTTAGCACATTAAGGAAGCAAATATACTAAAATATTAAACACACATTTAACTCTTTTGACGCTATTGACGGAACCATTCCGTCACGCTCCTCGGGTGGGCTGTGCTCATGACGGAACGGTTCCATCACGGCCCGCTCGCCGCGCCTGCACGGCGCTGATTTCGCGCCTGGTGGCGCGTTTCATTAAGCGGACGTGGCCGTGACGGAACCGTTCCGTCACAAGCACAGCTCACCCGTGAGCCATGATGGAACGGTTCTGTCGCCCGCGCAGGTGAGCCGCGCGCCCCCCCCGCGACCGTTAGCGCTGCGGCGGAATAGCCGCCGCAGCGAAGGTGTTAAATCTTCACATAATAGCATAGACATATGTTGAGATATGCCGTTATTGCAAAAAATCTCATGCCTTTTATTTAGGTTCTTTTAAACTCTCAATCTGCACACTGTTGGCTAAAAATTCATGAACAACATAGAGAGTCCCTTTAAAGATGCCCAATTTTCTGTATTTTTCAACTTTTAAAAATAAATATAGGGAAGGAAAAACATTGTTTTCTGTCAGTATTTATCTGTATAAATCAGTAAAAACAGTAAACTGGGAGTCTTAATCATATAATAGGGAAACATGTTGGGCTTAAGAAAAGCCCTTACCGTTTGATGTTGAAGCAACCAGCTACCATTTTCTTTTCTTCTTCTTGGTTATCCTGTCAGAATATCGGGATTAAAAAAGGACAGTCTCTAGCAGCTCTTTTTCAAAAGAAAATATTTTAGCAGAAAATATTTGATTGTCATTATGGTCTATCCAGTAATTGTGTCGTCCTCGGTTTCAACATGCATTAATGCTGCCACTATTTAAAATACAGCTAACAAAGATATCAGGAACGCGGCACTCATTAGACCTATTATTATATTGCTATTTTCTAGGCAGAATTAACTAGTTAACTGCAGCATTATTTTCCGAAAAATATGTCGCACTCCACTTTCTAAACTAGGTTTACTCTTTCTGAAGCACTGAAATGGGTAATATATATGGGTGAGGCTGATTGATATGGGATAGCCCATCTGAGCAAGTGCAGTTATGTGCTCTTTGATCATCTAGACCAGTTGCTGGACATTAATTTGAGTTAAATATTTCTTGCAGTGATCTATTTCATGTTGAACACGCTCACCCGGGCCCTGCAGGCACCTCAAGTGTCTGCGTTAGCACCATTATGTTTTGTTTTATATTTGCTCCCTCAGGCGTAGTTGATTGGAGGTCATGACCTTCTTTACTAAGGGCCTTATTAGGAGTACAGAGTCCTCAGGACCTCCGTACGGTAAACATCGTTTACCACGATGTTTTAACAACGCAGTACCTTTAGCACGCATCCCTTACAACGCAAGTCGTTACCACGACTTGCGCTGGAGGGCGCTAAAGGATTACAAATAGTATATTTACTATCCCAACACCTTCCCTAGGGTCCACGGGGACTGGTGTTAGAATAGTAAATTATACTATTCGAAATCCGCACCCCCAACGCAAGTCGTGGTAACGACTTGCGTTGTAAGGGATGCGTGGTAAAGGGATGCGTTGTGACGGTACGCGTTGTACCGTCATACATCCCTCCGTCCTCGCGGTGGTGGCCCAGCCACTGCTGTCCGCCCGCAGTACTCTAAGTGCGGTGGTCAGACCACCACTAGACTGCCGGCTCCGCCTGGTTCAAGGATCCCGATGCGCTGGCGGTCTGCAACCTGCCTCAGTATGATGGCGATGCAGATGTCAGCACCATTGGGCATATTACAATCTACATATCCACCCCCTGTTCAAGGCGGTGTGTCTGCCATGAAAAGGGGGGGCGGACATGTAAGAAAAGGGGCCCTAATAGGACCTAGACCGGATCTGGACCTGGGGGTTCATGTGGGGGGGGGGGGGGGCACATGTTGTGTCTTCCTAGAATTGCACCCCTGTTCCTGTGCCACACTGGGCAGGAATGTGCTTCAGGCACGGTCACGGCGGAGGTTTGCTGTTAAGGGTCTCCTATGAGCTTTATACAGCTTCTGCCATGAGACCTCCGCAGCACCACCCGCCTGCCCTAGGTTACCCTCATAATCTAGCGGGCAGGTGCACAATGGGCTTGGCCGTCCCTCTGTCAGCTTGGTGGTGGCGGGCTGACAGGAGGATCGCTTAACTCGTAATAAGGCCTTAAGTGTATTCCAAAGACACTTGGCGCCTGATTTAAATATAGGCGGTCGGGCCAACCTCCTCCTGGGGATGGAGTATTTTACTTTGACACTTGGAGCTTGATTTATATATAGGCGGTCGGGCCGTCCTCCTAATGGGGATGTAGTATTTTACTTTGTCACCCTGGCAGAGGTTCCGATAGCCAAATTAAAAAATGTCCTTTGGGCAGATGGACATTTCTACTATTCACAGGAACCACTATCAAGGTGAATGCATTGTAACTTTGATGTATGACTCAATCAAACATGATGGAGCCATACTGCAAAGTTAAATTCCTTTTTATATTTTCCACCCAAAAAAATCCCAAAGTGGGATCTTGTTTTAGAAACCCCCCCAAAAAAAGCAAAACCTTCCTCACCAAGGGAGTAATCTCCCTTGGTGAAGGAGGCACTTTTCCATTTTTAATGCCCCTTACCACCAGCGCTTTCCTGGCCATGATGGGCAGTAAAAAAAAAAGGATATATGTCCACCCATTTAGATTGGGTGGGTGGTCATATAGTCAATTCTCCGGCAGCACTTACTCCTACGGGCCATCAGAGAAGGTTGTCCCCTGTGGGGACAGAGTCGTCTCTATTGTTGCCTAACTGTGGTCGGCCCATTTTTTTATTTGGTGGGCGGACCATTGTGTTGACGACATGGATACTCCGTCGCAACGGAGTTCCCTTTCCGCCAACATCTAAATCGGGGTCTTAGACTCTGTTGGATCACTGCAGAGACGTAGATGACACACAGCAGGTGGTACAGTACTAGATGTAGGAGAGTTCTCATCACTTTAATGAGGGTGAGAACTGTCCTACTTCTGGACTGTGGTGAGCCTGGTACTTTTTTTTGGTAGCTAGTGACTCGAGTAGTCCAACCCAGTGAAGTCGGTGAGAAACCTGACCTTGATCTTCTATTCCAGGTTCTCTTTTGAACACCAATCAATGCATTGCTAAATATAGCAATTTACTACCTGTGTTAAGTTTTCAAGTTTCAATACCTGCTGTCGAAACATATCGTCTTTAATTCAGATTATTTTGTTTTTTTTCACATACAGTATGATATGTTGGATAGACTTCAAGCAGTCAGGAACAAGATATTAGATAGACTAAAAGCAGGGCGTAAGATATGAGATGGTTAACAATTGAGCCCAGGTTCAGAGCAGTTCTCTATTGTGAAAAATTATTCAGGGTTCTTCCCTTTCATGTCTTGCATTTCTTATTAACTCCTAAACTGCTGATGCTTTTCTACTTTTTTTGCTATTTGGTGGACTCTACACTTACACCTTCATAACTATTTTCCACAATAGTTATCCACGCCAAATATGCATCCTATTTATTCCAACATCATGGGGAGTCCAAGGGTACTCAGGATTGTGGATCCTCTTAGTGAGGACTGAGAAAGTAGCCAAAATATAGCTAAATGTTTTCTTTTTTGTGAAAATGGAACAAGTGCTGTGCAAGACAGTCTGTTTTTTTTCCTTCTAAAAATGTCATCAGTGGAAAGTTTGCTTTACTAAAATCGCCACCTTTCAGGAACAAGTAACAATTGAAACTGTATACATTTTTTACCACAGTTTTGGCATGTTTTCCTAATATTTGTGCTTTCTGCTTACTTACAGTTTGTAGTAGAAAGAGGTACGAAACCCATGGGTGATGCTACAAAGCTATATATTTCTCAAAAGTAGATAAGATTCTGAATTAAACAAGGGGTCTTTTGTGTAGACCACCAATGTTTTTCCAAAGAAACTAACTGTTGAAATAGCAAAATACATTGAAAAGTATTAGAAAAACTGCCTTTTGTGACAGCGTTTTAATCTATAACTTCTTGTCACAATGGACGATTTACAAAAGCAATATACAGTTACGTCCACTAGACCATTCTGGTTGCTGGGGTACATAGGGTTTGTAGGTCCTCCAAGAAGCTGAGGTTCCCAGAGCCAACAACTGAGCTGTACATACAACGTTTTTCATTTTGTACTGCGTATAAAGGAAACATATGTTTTACTGAAACATACACCATATTCTAAGTTTGAGAGTGGTGGTTATTTTTATATCTCTGTATTTGTCGGTACGCATACTAGCATCAATCAATCAAGACATTACTAGAGCGCACTACATACCCGTAGGGGCTCAAGGCGCTGGGGGTAGGGAGGGTGCCGCTACTGCTCGAACAGCCAGGTCTTCAGCTTCTTCCTGAAGGAGAGGTGGTCTTGGGTCAGGCGCAGGTCGGTTGGGAGGGAGTTCCAGGTCTTGGCGGCCAGGTAGGAGAAGGACCTTCCTCCTGTAGTCGCTCTTCGGATGCGGGGGACCGTGGCGAGGGCGTGGTTGGCTGAACGGAGGTGGCGTTTGGGAGCGTAGAAGTTGATTCGGCTGTTGAGGTAGCTCGGGCCTTGGTCGTGTAGGGCTTTGTGTGCGTGGGTGAGGAGGCGGAAGGTGATTCTTTTGTTGACGGGGAGCCAGTGTAGGTCTCTCAGATGTCCGGAGATGTGGCTGGTTCGTGGGATGTCGAGGATGAGTCTGGCTGAGGCGTTCTGGATCCGCTGGAGTCTCTTCTGGAGCTTGGCGGTGGTACCGGCGTAGAGGGCGTTGCCGTAGTCCAGTCGGCTAGTGACGAGGGCCTGGGTGACGGTCTTCCTGGTCTCGGTGGGGATCCACCAGAAGATCTTCCGTAGCATGCGTAGGATGTTGAAGCACGCCGAGGAGACGTTGTTGACTTGTCTGGTCATGGAGAGGGAGGAGTCCAGGATGAAGCCCAGGTTGCGTGCATGGTCTGTCGGTTTGGGTGCGGTGCCCAGGGCGGGAGGCCACCAGGAGTCGTCCCAGGCGGAGGGTGAAGATCCCAGGATGAGGACCTCCGTCTTGTCTGAGTTCAGTTTCAGGCGGCTGGTCGTCATCCACTCGGCTACCTCTTTCATCCCTTCGTGCAGGTTGGCTCTTGCGGCGGCGGGGTCGTTGGTCAGGGAGAGGATCAGCTGGGTGTCGTCGGCGTAGGAGATTATGCCGAGGTTGTGTTGGCGTGCGATGGCCGCGAGGGGGCTCATGTAGACGTTGAAGAGGGTGGGGCTCAGCGAGGATCCTTGGGGGACGCCGCAGATGACTTCGGTGGCCTCTGACTTGTACGGTGGTAGGCGGACTCTCTGTGTTCTTCCGTCGAGGAAGGAGATGATCCATTCCAGAGCCTTGTCCTGGATTCCGACGTTGCTGAGGCGCTGTACTAGGGTGCGGTGGCAGACAGTGTCGAATGCCGCGGAGGGGTCTAGGAGGATGAGGGCCGCTGTTTCTCCGTTGTCCATCAGGGCTCGGATGTCATCGGTGGCGGCGATGAGGGCGGTCTCGGTGCTGTGGTTGGCTCGGAAGCCAGACTGTGATGGGTCGAGGGATCCATTCGTCTCGAGGAAGGCGGCCAGCTGCTTGTTGACGGTCTTCTCGATGACTTTGGCTGGAAACGGGAGGAGCGAGATGGGGCGGTAGTTCTTGAGCTCGGTGGGGTCCGCTGTGGGTTTCTTGAGTAGAGCGCTGAGTTCGGCGTGCTTCCAGCTCTCGGGGAAGGTGGCGGTGTCGAAGGATGTGTTGATGATGTCTCGCAGGTGGGGTGCGATGACAGCGTCGGCCTTGTTGAAGACGTGGTGAGGGCAGGGGTCGGTCGGTGATCCGGAGTGGATGGAGTTCATGTGATTCAGAGGGCAAAATGTCTTCTTTCTTGCTCACTGGGACAAGAAACATCATATTTTACCCAGCAGAAGCCATACTTTTTTTTTTTTTTTTACATTGTGGTTAGCTGGGGATTTTGGGCCCTAGCTCAGCCACCACACAGGGGTGCGACTTGTGCGGTCTTAATGAGGATTTCTTACCCAGGGGCCTTTACAAGCCTCAAAGTTTGGGTAAAATACATTTTTCACACACTTCTGTGAGTTAAACTTCTGGAATCCATAAATGACCTACCACCCAGTGTTCCCCGTTGTCTCCCAACAAAATGGCACCTCATGTGCGAGTAGGTCTTGCACACACAACAGGAAAAGGCCCAAACTGCAACATGGCCAGATGCATTTTTATCCGCTTAAAATCGACCCTTTGTGCTATGTTGGTGGCTGTTGATTTTGGGTCAAAGCTCAGTAGGCACCCAGGGAACCTACAAAACTCGAACATTTTTGAAAACCACACACCCAGGTGAGTTCAGGGTGGTGTGCCTGAAGTGGATCCCATAAAGATTTCTTACCCACATTGTCCTGCAAACTTCAACCTTTGGATAAAACATACATTTTCTTCACATTTCATGATGGAAAGTTCTGGAATCTGTAGGGAGCCATATTTTTCTTATCACCCAGCGTTACCCCAAGTCTTCTGACAAAAAATGGCACCTCACTTGTGTGGGTGGGCCTAACACCTGCAACAAGAAAGGGTCCAAAAGGCAACATGGACAGATCATATTTTCCCACCCAAAACCGTCCCTCTTTGGCAACTTGGTAAACTGTGGATTTTGGCCCTAGCTCAGATCGGCAACAACCCAGAGAAACCTATTAGACCCACACATTTCTGAGAAGTAGACAGCTGGGTGAGTCCAAGATGGTGTGCCTTGTGTGGATCTCACAACATTTTCTTATTCACAATGCACTGTAAACCTCAACCTTTGTATAAAACCACCCATTTTCCTCACTTTCCCGTGAGGGAAAGATTTAGAATCCGCGTGGAGCCACACCTTTGCTACCACCTTCCGTTTCCCCAAGTCTCCCAATAAAAATGGTACCTCACTTGTGTGGGTGGGCCTAGCACCTTTTAACATAAAGGTTAGAAAACAAAACATGAACACAAACGTTTTCCACTGAAAACCAACTCATTTTTTGCAATGTGGGTACATCTAGATTTGGAGCCGGTATCCGGCCACAACCCAGGGAAACCTACCAAACCCAGACAGATCTAAAAACTAAACACCTGGGGGAGCCCAGACTGAATCTGCTTGCTCTGATCTCCTCCAGAGAGCAAATATTAATAACAGTATCAGAATATTGAACATGACCATTGGAAGTGAGCCGTGAAGCCACATCAGTGCACCTACCACTTTACGGGCTATTCACACTCCTTTCATGCACCACACACAATTTTGATTTATTTATTTGAAAAGTTTTATATAGTGATGGCTAGACCCGGAGATATCAGAGCACTTTACATGAGGATCAGTGAGTTACAAGTTGCAAGTTACATCTGTTAAATGAGCATAGTAAAAAATATCATCAAAAAGCAATGTTACAGTAATTCGTTGGACGGAGGGGGAGGAAGGAAGGAGACATAACAGGGAGACAGGGAGAAACTGTGCCCAATATCCGGCTGGGTAGGTGACGGCCGAGGAGGTGTACCAGGGCTGATCTCCTCTATAGCTGTCTAGGCAGCTCCACCGGGCATCGGTCATATTGCTCAAACTCAATTTGAGGATAATGATCAGGGATAATTTGAAAATCTTGAGTCCAAACGTGGGAGTTGGAGAGATGAGAATCGCAGTCATAACTAAACCCAGGTGTGAATGGGGTTTTTGTTTCAGTGTTATCAAGACGCAATCAGCAGGAAGCTCGATGGCTGGGAGAGGCAGCCGCCAGAGAACTGGAGAAGTCAGGGCGCGGCACCGACTTAAAGTCAGGTGTTGTCCTGGCCCATCCTTACAGTGGACACCCCGGTCTCGGGATGCCCCCAGAATAGAGCACCTTCGTAAGGGGGGATCAGCTGGAATGCCCCAAGAGCTCAGCATCAGATTGGGAGTGCCCCGGAGCCGCAGGAGTCCCCTGCGGAGGTAATCAAGACTGGCCCCAGCTGCCATCTTTGGGTCAGTGCAAGAACGGTAATGGCTGTGGGGCGCAAGGAAATGATACCTTGTTTTGAGTCCCAGGAGCGCCCCGAAGAGCTATAGAGGGAAGTGGGGGTCGCCGCGGGTAGCCACTGCGGAAGGTGAAGGTTCAGCTAAGCGTCAGGCGCACCACACGGCAGCACCGATACAGCAGCCAGGCCCAGGATTCCACGGCACCAGGCATCAACCAGCTCCCCAGCCGCAGCAGCGCCAGAGCCCCAGAAGGTGAGATGCGGGTAAGGCGCGCGCCTCAGGAGCCGCAGACAGTGGTCCGCTCCCCAAAGCCAGGGGGGACACTCACTCCTCACACGGAATCGTATGTAGGCCGCAGCTCTCAACCGGTGTACACCACCGTCTCCCGGCAGCCAAACACCGGAATTCCAGGCAATCTCGGCAGCAGGCATTTTCTCTGGGCTACGACCACAGCAGGGAAGCACTCCTGATTACGCTGTCCACTCGGTTACACATTAAATTGAGTCCACTCCACCCCATGAGACATTTTAAGGCGTGATCGCCTGGCGAGTTTGAGTCGATTACACAGCAACAAAGCAGTTAGGGGGAACAGTGCCCACAGAGCAGACACTCCCAATGCTCCGATGACCGTAGTGAGTTTTTCCTGCTGGTTTTGGTGCGATGAAGTACCGCGCTTCGTTGCTGTGCGCTGGGCTACCACGGAGCTTCAGCTCCGAGCAGCCATGATCCAGACCAGCTCCGCCCATGCACAATGACTTTTTAAACTGCCAACCAAAGGCCCAACTCAAAACAGCAGAATGAGAACATTAACTTACCACCGCCATTCAATTGCCAATGAATTCCCATGCCACAGGATGGACTTACCAATCACACCACCTCTCACCTAGTCATCGACCAACTTGCATACAAACATACCACAAGCAAGCCTCTACACACAAACTCGGCTAGGCATGTTGTTGGTTGGTGCCTCACCAAGCCTCACAACATCCCAAATATAAACAAACATTGAGTAATTTTTTATTACCTGTCAACTATTTTCCTCCCGTAGCGTTCTGAGCAATACTGAATGCGTGCCAACTCAACATTTTCTAACAGCTTCCACGAGAGCCACATGAGGCTCATGATGACGTGTCTCATGTGTCTTTAGTTTACTCACGCGGTACAAAAGGGGGTGGTGATGGACGGAGCATCTGACCATACAAACACTCACACCCAGTCAAAAGATCTGGGTTTGATCCATCACCATTCTTTAGCCCACTCTGCCACCCCAGTTCAGACATGGCTATATGCAAATCAGTATGACCCTGTGCCTCATGGGAACAGTCCAGCCCCAACTGCCAAGCCATGCCTTCCCTGGACCGGAAACAAGCTACCGAGGACCAGTTTCTGGCATTCCACCCGTCTTCAGCCCGGCTTGCTTGAATCCAGTGGCAAAGTGAGCAAGGGACTCACGTCTGAGCATACCCTGCCACACTTATGGCGGCCAAAAGCGGTACAAAAGGGGGTGGTGATGGACGGAGCATCTGAACCAATCAAACACTCACACCCAGTCAAAAGATCTGGATTTGATCCATCACCATTCTTTAGCCCACTCTGCTCCGTCCATCACCACCCCCTTTTGTACCGCTTTTGGCCGCCATAAGTGTGGCAGGGTATGGTCAGACATAAGTCCCTTGCTCACTTTGCCACTGGATTGAAGCAAGCCGGGCTGAAGACGGCTGGATTGCCAGAAACCGCTCCTCGGAAGCTTGTTTCCGGTCCAGGGAAGACATGGCTTGGAAGTTCGTGCTGGACTGTTCCCATGAGGCACAGGGTTAGACTGATTTGCATATAGCCATGTCTGAACTGGGGTGGCAGAGTGGGCTAAAGAACAGTGATGGATTAAACCCAGATCTTTTGACTGAGTGTGAGTGTTTGATTGATTCAGATGCTCCGTCCATCACCACCCCCTTTTGTACCGCTTTTGGCTGCCATAAGTGTGGCAGGGTATGCTCAGACGTGAGTCCCTTGCTCACTTTGCCACTGGATTCAAGCAAGCCGGGCTGAAGACGGCTGGAATGCCAGAAACCCGTCCTCGGAAGCTTGTTTCCGGTCCAGGGAAGACATGGCTTGGCAGTTCGTGCTGGACTGTTCCCATGAGGCACAGGGTCAGACTGATTTGCATATAGCCATGTCTGAACTGGGGTGGCAGGGTGGGCTAAAGAACGGTGATGGATTAAACCCAGATCTTTTGACTGAGTGTGAGTGTTTGATTGATTCAGATGCTCCGTCCATCACCACCCCCGTTTGTACCGCTTTTGGCCGCCATAAGTGTGGCAGGGTATGCTCAGATGTGAATCCCTTGCTCACTTTGCCACTGGATTCAAGCAAGCCGGGCTGAAGACGGCTGGAATGCCAGAAACCGGTCCTCAGAAGCTTGTTTCCGGTCCAGGGAAGACATGGCTTGGCAGTTCGTGCTGGACTGTTCCCATGAGGCACAGGGTCAGACTGATTTGCATATAGCCATGTCTGAACTGGGGTGTAGAGTGGGCTAAAGAACGGTGATGGATTAAACCCAGATCTTTTGACTGAGTGTGAGTGTTTGATTGATTCAGATGCTCCGTCCATCACCATCCCCTTTTGTACCGCTTTTGGCCACCATAAGTGTGGCAGGGTATGCTCAGACGGGAGTCCCTTGCTCACTTTGCCACTGGATTCAAGCAAGCCAGGCTGAAGACGACTGGAATGCCAGAAACCGGTCCTCGGAAGCTTGTTTCAAATCCAGGGAAGACATGGCTTGGCAGTTCGCGCAGGACTGTTCCCATGAGGCACAGGGTCAGACTGATTTGCATATAGCTATGGCTGAACTGGGGTGGCAGAGTGGGCTAAAGAACGGTGATGGATTAAACCAAGATCTTTTGACTGAGTGTGAGTGTTTGATTGATTCAGATGCTCCGTCCATCACCACCCCCTTTTGTACCGCTTTTGGCCGCCATAAGTGTGGCAGGGTATGGTCAGACATAAGTCCCTTGCTCACTTTGCCACTGGATTCAAGCAAGCCGGGCTGAAGACGGCTGGAATGCCAGAAACCGCTCCTCTGAAGCTTGTTTCCGGTCCAGGGAAGACATGGCTTGGAAGTTCGTGCTGGACTGTTCCCATGAGGCACAGGGTCAGACGGATTTGCATATAGCCATGTCTGAACTGGCGTGGCAGAGTGGGCTAAAGAACAGTGATGGATTAAACCCAGATCTTTTGACTGAGTGTGAGTGTTTGATTGATTCAGATGCTCCGTCCATCACCACCCCCTTTTGTACCGCTTTTGGCTGCCATAAGTGTGGCAGGGTATGCTCAGACGTGAGTCCCTTGCTCACTTTGCCACTGGATTCAAGCCAGCCGGGCTGAAGACGGCTGGAATGCCAGAAACCGCTCCTCAGAAGCTTGTTTCCGGTCCAGGGAAGACATGGCTTGGAAGTTTCTGGTGGACTGTTCCCATGAGGCACAGGGTTAGACTGATTTGCATATAGCCATGTCTGAACTGGGGTGACAGAGTGGGCTAAAGAACAGTGATGGATTAAACCCAGATCTTTTGACTGAGTGTGAGTGTTTGATTGATTCAGATGCTCCGTCCATCACCACCTCCTTTTGTACCGCTTTTGGCTGCCATAAGTGTGGCAGGGTATGCTCAGACGGGAGTCCCTTGCTCACTTTGCCACTGGATTCAAGCAAGCCAGGCTGAAGACGACTGGAATGCCAGAAACCGGTCCTCGGAAGCTTGTTTCAAATCCAGGGAAGACATGGCTTGGCAGTTCGTGCAGGACTGTTCCCATGAGGCACAGGGTCAGACTGATTTGCATATAGCCATGGCTGAACTGGGGTGGCAGAGTGGGCTAAAGAACGGTGATGGATTAAACCAAGATCGTTTGACTGAGTGTGAGTGTTTGATTGATTCAGATGCTCCGTCCATCACCACCCCCTTTTGTACCGCTTTTGGCCGCCATAAGTGTGGCAGGGTATGGTCAGACATAAGTCCCTTGCTCACTTTGCCACTGGATTCAAGCAAGCCGGGCTGAAGACGGCTTGAATGCCAGAAACCGCTCCTCGGAAGCTTGTTTCCGGTCCAGGGAAGACATGGCTTGGAAGTTCGTGCTGGACTGTTCCCATGAGGCACAGGGTCAGACGGATTTGCATATAGCCATGTCTGAACTGGGGTGGCAGAGTGGGCTAAAGAACAGTGATGGATTAAACCCAGATCTTTTGACTGAGTGTGAGTGTTTGATTGATTCAGATGCTCCGTCCATCACCACCCCCTTTTGTACCGCTTTTGGCTGCCATAAGTGTGGCAGGGTATGCTCAGACGTGAGTCCCTTGCTCACTTTGCCACTGGATTCAAGCAAGCCGGGCTGAAGACGGCTGGAATGCCAGAAACCGGTCCTCGGAAGCTTGTTTCCGGTCCAGGGAAGACATGGCTTGGCAGTTCGTGCTGGACTGTTCCCATGAGGCACAGGGTCAGACTGATTTGCATATAGACATGTCTGAACTGGGGTGCAGAGTGGGCTAAAGAACGGTGATGGATTAAACCCAGATCTTTTGACTGAGTGTGAGTGTTTGATTGATTCAGATGCTCCGTCCATCACCATCCCCTTTTGTACCGCTTTTGGCTGCCATAAGTGTGGCAGGGTATGCTCAGACGTGAGTCCCTTGCTCACTTTGCCACTGGATTCAAGCCAGCCGGGCTGAAGACGGCTGGAATGCCAGAAACCGGTCCTCGGAAGCTTGTTTCCGGTCCAGGGAAGACATGGGTTGGCAGTTCGTGCTGGACTGTTCCCATGAGGCACAGGATCAGACTGATTTGCATATAGCCATGTCTGAACTGGGGTGGCAGAGTGGGCTAAAGAACGGTGATGGATTAAACCTAGATCTTTTGACTGAGTGTGAGTGTTAGATTGATTCAGATGCTCCGTCCATCACCACCCCCTTTTGCACCGCTTTTGGCCGCCATAAGTGTGGCAGAGTATGCTCAGACGTGAGTCCCTAGCTCACTTTGCCACTGGATTCAAGCAAGCCGTGCTGAAGACGGCTGGAATGCCAGAAACCGGTCCTCGGACGCTTGTTTACGGTCCAGGGAAGACATGGCTTGGCAGTTCGTGCTGGACTGTTCCCATGAGGCACAGGGTCAGACTGATTTGCATATAGCCATGTCTGAACTGGGGTGGCAGAGTGGGCTAAAGAACGGTGATGGATTAAACCCAGATCTTTTGAGTAAGTGTGAGTGTTTGATTGATTCAGATGCTCCGTCCATCACCACCCCCTTTTGTACCAGTTTAGTTTACTCACAGCACTAAATCTTTCCACCATATGTGCAAAGATTTTTGTTTGAGGAAATATACAAGCAGAAATGGGTGGACAGGGAGTTGTGTTGTAATACAGATATGGTCTATGTTTAGAGACACACTAAAGTTTACATATTCACGGACATTCATAAACTTGCCTCAGACCCTTGCCCCTCTTGAAAAGATCAGCAATGCTTTCCTGTCAATGGCAGGAATAAATGACTTTCCAAGGTGGGAAGGAAAAGAGAACATTCCAAAATTGACGGCGTTTTAGGGTAAGATGTTTTTCCACAGGAAAACATATTTTCCCAACATTTTCTTTAAAACAGTATTTGCACACTTTTCTGCATGTGAAAATCAGTTTCACAAAAGATTTGCAAGAGGATATAGGAAAAGCTGATTCTTCCAGGTTTCGAGGCATTGAATGGAAAACCGTTGCTAATTAAAAATAAAATCTGGGAGGTTGAAAACCTGCAGATTTCAGGCTGTCTTTTAGAATCAGGTCCTAAGAGTTTAAAGTGTTCTTTTGTACAATTAGGTAGTGAACTCATCCATAAATATTTCATTATTCTTTATATTTTAACATTGGCAGAAAGATATGTCATTTGTAAAGGGTGCTGTCTTTTTATGATAGTATTTGTTGTTGGTGTTTCACACTAAGGGGTGATTAGGATGGCGGGCGGACTTAAGTCCCTCCGCCATTCCCGCGGTGTTGAGACCGGCTGCCAGACATGCGGCAGTCCCGCACAGCGAATTAGGATGCGACTGCCTCCCTGGCGGTTGCATTCCTCAGTTTAACATTGCGGCGGGTGCTGCTTACAGCAGCACCCGCCGCAATGCCAAATTGCCATGTTGTGTCTTTCCATGCACAACGTGGCAGGCACTGCGCGGTGCCTGCCCCTTTGTGCATGGAAATGGAGTGGGGGTACCATGGGCACCCCCCAAGGGGCACACCCCACCCCCCCCCGGGTGCCCACAACGGGCCCCCATAGCAAATGGGGCCGCCATGGAAAGGCATTTACATCTCAGCATTTACATCCCAGCATCCTTATATGGATGGCAATGCCTGCTATTCACCGCTACCATATTGTGGCCCAAGTCTGCCCGTCCGGCAATCGGGTCGATTCCCGACCGATGGAAAAGCAGCGGACACACTTTGCTTCCGCCGCGATACCCCCGTCATTATAATATGGCGGGGTAAATCAGGTTTTGAAGGCGGGTGGCCTGCCATCGTAATCAGCCCCTTAATGTTCTATTGTTTGCAATCCATAGATATTGCTGCACTTTAAAAACAATAACAGATTTCCAACATTTATTTTCTATCCTTAAACTTACTTCCTTGCCTCTCGTTTGTAATTTCTTAGGGAGCTCCTAAACGCCCAAATAGTCCATTAGTTTATTCTAAATCTACTTAGAAGTCAAATATGTATTCTTTTATTAAATGTTTTACAATTACGTGAACAAAAATGTTGTGGGTAGCATACTTTGCAAACCTAGAAAAAAGCTTAGTTCACAGGATCAAACATATAAAAGACAAAGCTGAAAAATGTTGTTTTATGTAAAGTAGAGAATATCGAGGCTCGATAGTGACCTGACACCAGAAGGGAGAATCTTCCAATATCAAAAAAGCATTACTTAAGGACCTTTAGCTTCAAGAGAAAGACAACAAATCATTAATCACTTTAGGCAAACACGCGTCTAGAGTTTTTAAGGAGCAAGCGATCCAATTCGGATTTCAGATACAGACCCCAGAAACTAAGTGACTTGTAGACCTTAAGCATCTCCATAATCTGACTTTGAAGGTCACAGATGGCTAGTTGTGATTTATACCTCAAATAAGGGATTTGTTTTCGGGTTCGAGTTACCATCTTGTCTGCTATCTGAAACCCGCTTGTCAAAGAGACGAGCAGCTTTATACAGAACATTTGCATCGTCTAAAGACTTTGATATAAAGACGAGTCATGATTTATCTTGCCCTGAATCAAGAAGTGACTCTTTGTTGATCTAATTTTGGAAATGTCTGGTCCAGCATGCTGCGTCAAAACCTCCAGGGCTGGTTGGTAGCTGTCCTATGGCTGCAATGGTGCAGGTAAACCACAGCCCTTTCCTCTTTGTCACTAAGCCACACCCAGATTTTAAAATGTTTCAATGCTAAGACTCAAGAAAAAAGAATTGTTTACTATCTTGGAGCACCTCCCTCACATAGTCATTTATTTAATCCATAGAAACTACTGAACACTCACCAAACACTTCTACAGCAGCGGTTCCTCCGTAGGAGCAGAGGAGCTTTGCCCTCCCACACTGAAAAATACATTTTTAATAAAATTATTTTATTACCATTTTATTTTTTACACATCCTGCCAGCAAACGGAGTTCAAGTGCAGAGCAGTGCCAATGGTTTACTGCTGCCAAATATTGGCAGCAGTGAGGAGCGGCCACTTAAGCTTGCATTACCCTTGTTAGTTTGGCCGGCTTTCCCGGCTACCTTGCTACGACCAAACTGACAAGCGCAATTCAAACCTCTCCAACCTGGCTGTCTTGTACAGCTGGGTTGGATAACAGGGAAAGGCCTCCTTTGGGAGCGTGGAACCAGCCTGGTCCGGCCAATCATCCGCTCTATATCGTCCTCTGCGCCTTTTTTCACCCGAATATACAGTCCCGACGAAACCATCTTATCAGCATACTTTGTTTTTTCCATTTATGTATTGATTTGTACACGGCTGGATAGATTGTCAAGTGTGTGCATAAGGTATTTCGACTATGATTAGTTGGTTTGTTAGTCCCCACTGACAGACTTCTGAGTGGTTACAAGGGTTTCCCACTCACCCAGTTGCACCACCACACTACAGTTCAACATAACACTTTTTTGCGTCTACTTGTTGGCTGAGCGTCCAGTGCTTTTCTGAGACTAAAAACCTTTCTTTTGTAACACAGGTAAAATTAGAACTATCATACTGCTTAACGTTAGTAAATGTCCACAAAATAAATATTCAGGAGACTCCTATTCTCTTGGATTCAATGTGTCCATACCCAGCATTCCTTTTATGTAATAAAGCATTCTCGTTGTGTCCCTAATAACGGCCTAGTCTCCATTTGCTAAAACAAATCCAGGATTACTTTAAACTGTATCCCAGCAAGTCCCATAGACCAGAACCCATAATCAACAAGGGGGGACGCTTTGCTGCCTTTGTTTCTACCTGTCTGGATTTGCCTGCTGCCAGCCCACTTCTTGCGGAACCCGCTCCGCGGGTCCCGCTGCGTGAGGAGTGTTGACTGCAGCGCCTTGAAGGGGACACCGAGGGAGGTACTTGCACGGGGCTGGAGCGAGTGCGTGAGCTCCTTGGGACTGCATTTCCCAGGAGCACCCGCCAGCCCTGATCAGCTACACCTGGGCCGCTCTCCCCGACCCCTCCTACCCTTCCACCGAGCCCTTATCATCTGCTCTCGCTGAGTCTGCGAGTGGGACGCCTTGCTGCCTTTGTTTCTACCTGTCTGGATTTGCCTGCTGCCAGCCTACTTCTTGCGGAACCCGCTCCGCGGGTCCCGCTGCGTGAGGAGTGTTGACTGCAGCGCCTTGAAGGGGACACTGAGGGAGGTACTTGCACGGGGCTGGAGCGAGTGCGTGAGCTCCTTGGGACTGCATTTCCCAGGAGCACCCGCCAGCCCTGATCAGCTACACCTGGGTCGCTCTCCCCGACCCCTCCTACCCTTCCACCGAGCCCTTATCATCTGCTCTCGCTGAGTCTGCGAGTGGGACGCCTTGCTGCCTTTGTTTCTACCTGTCTGGATTTGCCTGCTGCCAGCCTACTTCTTGCGGAACCCGCTCCGCGGGTCCCGCTGCGTGAGGAGTGTTGACTGCAGCGCCTTGAAGGGGACACCGAGGGAGGTACTTGCACGGGGCTGCGAGCGAGTGCGTGTGCTCCTTGGGACTGCATTTCCCAGGAGCACCCGCCAGCCCTGATCAGCTACACCTGGGCCGCTCTCCCCGACCCCTCCTACCCTTCCACCGAGCCCTTATCATCTGCTCTCGCTGAGTCTGCGAGTGGGACGCCTTGCTGCCTTTGTTTCTACCTGTCTGGATTTGCCTGCTGCCAGCCTACTTCTTGCGGAACCCGCTCCGCGGGTCCCGCTGCGTGAGGAGTGTTGACTGCAGCGCCTTGAAGGGGACACCGAGGGAGGTACTTTCACGGGGCTGGAGCGAGTGCGTGAGCTCCTTGGGACTGCATTTCCCAGGAGCACCCGCCAGCCCTGATCAGCTACACCTGGGCCGCTCTCCCCGACCCCTCCTACCCTTCCACCGAGCCCTTATCATCTGCTCTCGCTGAGTCTGCGAGTGGGACGCCTTGCTGCCTTTGTTTCTACCTGTCTGGATTTGCCTGCTGCCAGCCTACTTCTTGCGGAACCCGCTCCGCGGGTCCCGCTGCGTGAGGAGTGTTGACTGCAGCGCCTTGAAGGGGACACCGAGGGAGGTACTTGCACTGGGCTGGAGCGAGTGCGTGAGCTCCTTGGGACTGCATTTCCCAGGAGCACCCGCCAGCCCTGATCAGCTACACCTGGGCCGCTCTCCCCGACCCCTCCTACCCCTTCCACCTATTGTGTTCACACTCCTTATTAAGCCACTAGTACTCCCGCAGCGCGGGAGAGTGCGCGGGAGAAGCCCGGGACAAGGGCGGGACCGTCTGTGGCCGTCCGGGGCCGAAGGAGGCCGGGCTGGGCCACCCCCCTTATCAGTGACTTTTAACATCTCCTCCAGTAAGTGGCTTAGAAAAGGTGGATTTGATTATTGATTAACATGGCAACGTCCACATCAACAAACTCTGTAAATAGCCATCTAATAACTCCTCCTGCAGAGTCTGGTCCACTGGCAGTTGGTCCCTTAGATAAATTTTTCTTTAATCGTTCACTGGTAATAGATAAAGAGTTGACCTTGGCAGAGAAGCGCGCAGAGCGTAGGCTATCAATCGAAATACTCAAGAATTCAACTGATAAGTTTTCAAATCTAGCTTACCCCACCCTGGTAACTCCTCTGTCATCAGTGAACCTGCCAGTTGCAAATGAACATTTTGAGGTTCAGGCCCAAAAACCAAACAAGGATGTTGTGACAGAATTAAATAATCCTTGTGGTGGTAAAATCCTACCAGCACCGCTCACTGACTCTGGTGCTCAGGTTACATTGGCCCAACCCAAAATCGGGTCCAAACGGAAACGACCAGCATCTGTAAGAAAATGTAAAAGGGTGGTCAAACCCCCTCAAAAACTCAGGAAGTTACATAAACTCGTGAACACAGGAGAGGTAGTTACTAACGAAACTCAAAGTACAGAAAGTGTTACACCTACTAATCTTGTCTCCTTGAACAGCCAGGACGGAGATGATAATCCTTGTATCGACTCCGCTGTACCATGTAAAGATAAGGTGCAATCACTTGTAAATGTTCTCCCTGAACTGGAAAAATTGTTTAGATCACTACTCACCCCTATTGAGGATAGAATTGCCAAGCTTGTAGACAGGCTAAACCACTTTGAACAGACAACATTAGACAATTTCTATTCTACAAAATCACTGATTAAAGCGAATAGGGTGGAAGTAAGCACAAATTCTAAGGTCCTAAACAACCCTGTTATTCAGGATAAGGGAAGAAACCCCCGAAATAGCTCTCCTTTACCTCCCAAACAGAGCAAACCTACAGCTAAAGCCATTGTAAAATCCTCAGATAGAACTGAGAGAGCAAACGTTTGTCCTGATTTACCTCAGTCGACCATAATACACCCTACACAGCCCACAATTCCCCCGACACAAAATCCACCAATCGCAATCAGTGCTGAGGCTACAGTGCGTCACCAAGCGGGAATAGTACCAACAACCGCAAACGTAATTAATAGTACGCAGATAGCTCAGAATATTCCGGTGGGAGGGAATAGGGCTAATGCAGGTCTGTTGGTAGGTAAAACTTCAGTACCGTCCCTAATAAATAACAAACAACAGGCGCCGAAGCCTGTCCCCCAATATGTCCCCCAAGTTCCCAAATCTATCCCACCGCCCCTGGCAAAGCCACCCCACAGAAAACCACCAATTAATCTCACCCCAGACTCCTTTCCCTACGTAGCAGTTCTTATAAATGTACCACCATTACCCCCAGGACAGAGAGAAACTTTCCAGATGCTCAAAAACAAGATCATGCACTGGCTAAAGGAAAACCGTCCTCTGCCTGGCGACATCGACGGGCTAATCATAGGGGTAAGGAGAATAGATTGGATGGGATATACATCGAAAACCTTGGGTGGGGATTGCATAGTGGTTAATTTTCAAGACCCAAGGGTGGCGGGATGGATAACAAGGCAGGGATGGGGAACAAACAAGGGAGGTATCGGAATTGTAGACCTTACCTTTTTTTACCCCCGACCCACTAGTGTAACGACTAGTTTACTCAATGAACCCCTTATCCCCCCTACTGTATCATGGCCAGTCAATCCCTTACCACCTCCTCCTGTTGGTCATAACCATACCACATACACATATTACAACTCTCATGTAGGATGGCAGGAGCCGGGATGGGGATATTGACAACCCAGTACAGACAGTATCGGAGGGAATATTAACAAGCCAAAGGGCAATGTGATGTTCAAGGTAATACAATTGTTACAAACCTATTGGACAATAACATCGAGACGGGGGGTTTGGTTGAAGTAGGTGGTCTTAGACTGGGAACCCTAAATACAAATGCCAAGATAACATACCTAGCTATAGCCAATACGACAGTTGATTCAATAGATGACCTAGAAAGGCAGACTAATTCTATTGAAAGCCCTATGTTAGCCCAAGTGTTTCCATTGACCAACACTCGAGATAGGCCAGATGCTAGCATTGGTATGCTTTTATCTTGGAATGTTGCTGGGCTGGCCAGTAAATTGGATTCCCAATCCTGGGTGGACTTTATAAGTGGGTATGACATCTGCTGCTTCCAAGAAACCTGGGCTTGTGATCCCCTTTTCTGTTTTGGTTATTTGAACTATTGTATACCAGCGTCAAAAGGGGGAAGAGGGCGGCCCAAGGGAGGCTTAACTGTTTGGGTTAGACAGGACCTGCAGATCAACATCAAAATGTTGGACCTGGGAAATTGTGATTTGCAAGTATTAAGAATCTCCGTAGCAAAGGGTCAACCAATAGATTTGTATAATGTCTACGTGAGAGGTAACAACGTAACCAATTTACCCACCATTGAGCTGTTGTCTACTGCCATAGAGACCAAGTCCCAGGAAAGTGTAACGATAATTGTAGGGGACCTCAACAGGACTTTTGAACCTCTAGACTGTACAAATGACCTCTTGGAGAGCGAAGAGGATAATCTCTGGGGAGTACCACCTCTATCCCTACAACCTGTAAAGAGATGGACAAAAGAGATCTTATTATTGAATGGAATTTGTATGGAACATGGTTTAAGAGCACTGAACGGGAGGACACCTGGGGACAAGGAGGGCAGCTACACTTTTGACAATGGCATCAACAGGAGCCGAATCGACTACATTTTGTGCAGCCTCCAACTTTGGAAAGGGGTTGTTGATATGACAGTTAGGCCCCGGGTTGAAAGTGACCACAACCCCCTCTGTGTGACTCATAGGTGGTGGAATACTGGTGCGGGTAACCCTCTAGTGATATACGATGAAACCCCTGTTATGAGTAATGATGAACGCAGGTTAAAATGGCCCAAGGTATTGGCAAACGAGGCCACTATGACTTACATCAATAATGCTGTTGATTGTGCAATTTCCGCGATGGAAACCGCGGTTCCAGTGGTTCCAGGGGATAGTGGTATCACCGAAATCCACAATAAGTTATTCTCCCTCCTGAGACCATGCTTCTTCATTAAAAAAAAGAAAGGGAAGAAATCTAAAGAAGTGGGAAGGTGGTTCGATAGTCACTGTAGATCAACACGATTAGCCCTGGGACAAGCCATAAGGAATAGGGACCGCGCCGCTGTGATAAAGAATAGGGAACTGTACAAAAAGGCCATCTATCGTGCCAAAAAGAATTGGGATGAAGGTCATTGGGCCGAACTAAAAGAGGCCTCTGATAGTAAAGACTCCAGGGCATTCTGGAAAATCATCAAGTGGGGTAGTGGAGCTGGTCCTGCTAAGCCAGACAATAATGTAGCAGAGGAAGCTTGGGTTGATTATTTCAGACCTCAGTACGCGGAAGTTAACCATCCTGTGGCAGCTGATAGTATAACACCGGTTTATGCAACCGACGATCTGTTCTCCCTTAGAGAAGCGGAAATTGCCATTGGTTCCGCGAAATGTGGGAGGGCGCCAGGTCCAGCTGGCATTCCACCTGATATTTTTAAACACGACATGACCAGATGGGCGAGATATACCCTCCTTGTAGCGAATGCCCTAGCTACGGGGGAAGTGGTCCCAGCCCTCTGGAAAGGCGCAACCATTATCCCCATCCACAAGAAGGGAGATCGTTCACTGCCCGCAAACTATAGGCCCATAAGCTTAATAGCCACCATACAGAAAGTAGTTGGGAGAATGGTAACAAACCAGCTTATGGATTGGGTTGAAGACAACAACGCCCTTTCTCCATACCAAGCGGGATTCAGGCGAGCAACCAGTACCATCGACCAGGTCTTCCGCTTCACCATATTACGGTGGAAGACCGTTGTACTGGGAAGGGGCTGCCTGTACGTCGCGTTCGTCGACCTGCGGGCAGCGTTCGACCTAGTCCCCCGGTTTAAGTTATGGTTGGTTTTGCAAAAGTTGGGGATTCCTGCTGATCTGCTAACATTAATCATGCGATTGCACGAATCCAACTTCGCTAGAGTCCAGTGGGGTGGAAGTGGGGAGACAACAGCGGACTTCCCAGTGGAAAGGGGTGTTCGACAAGGCTGTTCCATGGCCCCTTTACTTTTCTCGTTATTTATTAACGGAATCGTCGAGAGGATGTTGGGGGCTAGTGTTGACGCCCCATCGTTAGCGGACACCAGGGTTCCGATCCTGATGTTCGCTGACGACACTCTTATTTTGTCTAAGACCCCCATGGGGCTGCAACGTGCATTAAACATTTTTGATGCTTTTTGCACAGAGCATGGGCTAGAGGTAAATGTGGGAAAAACAAAACTAATGGCTTTTTCCTCCGGACGCAGGAATTACCCCAAGGTAACCTTAAACAGCAGTAGGTTAGACATTGTCACGGAATTTACGTACCTGGGTGTACAGATCGCAGAGGGCATTGGCTGGACGCATCATGTGGATAAAGTGGTCTTAAAGCACCAGCAGCTTTCTGGTGCTTTAAGGGGGAACACCGCAAATCCAAAACAAAACCTATAAAACCCGCATTAATAGTGTATGATGCGAAGGTTTGGGGTGCCACACTATATGGCGCGGAGCTATGGGCCTGGGATAGTCTAGCGGCTCTCCAGACTTCAGAGAACAAGTTTATGCGAGGGATTACAGGACTCCCACAGAGTACCCCCCTAACCCCACTGTTTTTGGAGCTAGGTAGACGCACCATTGTAGATAGAGCCCGATTGCGCCCAGCTCTTTACTGGAGACGCCTCTGGACGACTCCAGAAATAAGACAATATGCGGAGGGTTTTCAATGGATAATTAAGGAAGATACCTTCCATAAGATAAAATGGCTAAAACATCTGAAGTCCATGTTAGTAAATTTAGGGTTTTCAAATCTTTGGAATAACCCTGAGGGAGAAATCTTCCCCAGCAAAGAAGCCCTTAAAGAACAATACTGGGATTGGGTGGGTGGTAAGATGCTGAATGACACCAGGGCCGACTCTATGTCTGGTCGCTTCCTGGAGATAAAAATTCTTCCTGTCCTGGAAAATTACTGGGACAACATCACGGTACCAATGGACAGGAAACTTGTATTTCAGTTAAGATCAGGATCTATCCCCCTCAAGAAACTGACATCCGGCTGGCACAGACCCACCAATAACTTATTTCCAGCATGCGAAAATGCAGAGGAGAGCATAGGCCATTTTCTTTTCGTATGTCATGCTTACGCAAATCCGAGGAGAAAATGGCTCTCGCCGGTATGTAAAAACTTGGGGACACGAGACAGCGCAGTGGCTCTAAGAATCCTACGTACAACAACTCAGGATTCGATAGTCATAGGGGTAGCTAAATACCTGGGTTGGGCATGGGCAATTAGACGACGGTCCCTGGGGGGAAGTAGGTAACCAGGTATTCCTTTCAACAATGATTAATGTAATATCATCTGCCATAAATGGTTTTTATATGTAAATGTTGTATGAGCTGTACTCCATGTTTAATGACTTTTTACTCTGTAATAATGTATTATTGTATAACTGTTTTGATTTTATGTGCTTTTATGAGAATTGTCTCGAATAAAGCTTATACAAACAAAAAAAAAAAACATAATCAACAAGCTTCCTTTTGGATTAATTCTAAAACACAAAATTGCCATCACATCCATCCACTTCTAAACACATAATTAAAAGATATTTACATTTACAACGGCAATAACTCTAAAAAACGCGAGACCTATTGCGTTGCAAATGCTTGTTTCTATTTCCAAAAGCTCTTATACACAACTTTATGACTCGTAAAAGTCTTTCTAATTTGTAAAGGGATTTTGTGACCCTGCTGTTGTTGATTTATTTTTTATTTTATTTATAGAGTTTTGTATAGCGCGAACATGACCCAATGGTATCAGAGCGCTTCACAGTTACATGTGTTACAGATAGAAAACAAAAGGTATAGTAGTGTTAAAATTAGTTAGATTCCGATGTATGTCTTTCTTAGCAGTTTCAACAGAAACACATTTAGGATCTGTTTAATGTACAGAGGTGTACCCCTAATCCTCTCCAAATGGTCCCGATTTGTAATTCCATTAAGTTCTACATAGAGGACCCAGAGTGGTATTGAGGAAAGTCTTGTTTAAGAGAGGAATTTGTTCATTAAGAAGGTCTTCACTTCCCTCTTGAATGTTGCAGTGTTTGGAATTTTTCTAATGATTGGAGGAAGTGAATTCCAGATTCTGGGGGCTGCTCCGGAGAACTCTCTGTCATACGTTTTCTTCTTCCGAAAGATGGGTGGTTTCAGCAACATCTCCTGTCTTCTCAACCTCTTCCATGCTCATGACGGCCGCAAGGCATTATGCATGTGCGCAGGACAGCCCCCGGCCGTCCGAATCCCCGCCCACTAAACGCCCACACAGAGCGGAAGTTCAATGACAAACAATTTTTTGTGTTTTTTAAAGCAGCCCTGTTACTGTTGATGAAACGGGCTGCTTCAAAAAAAAATTATTCCCCTTTGGAAAGGCCAATGCAGGGGTGGAGGTCCGCTGTCATTTTGCAGACCTCCATTCCTGCATTTGCTGGCAGTCGCATACTGATGCAACAGTGACCTTCCTAATTAATAATCATTAGGAAGGTTGTTTTGTGCCATCCCTCCCGAACGCACAGTTTGCAATGTGACCTGATAGTACATAGGTTGCATCACAAATTGCATTCAGGGCTTTAAGTGGAGTGAAAAAACCAGGGGGTCTCTCAAAATGCCGTGGCCTGTGTAATTAAGGGTGTGGCTTAAATATACACACGCAAAAAATCTGTGCTTACCATGGTGGGCCACCCAACTGGTATTTTGCTGCTTCTGATATTTCATACAGATATATAGTACTGCTGCAACGAGTAACATTACACCTACAACAAACAAGGGCTATTGGATTTGCCGATGGTTGTTGTTTGTGTAAGATAAATCAGCAACAACTATAGCTTCGTTTTATAGAATATCGAAAATGCTTCAGTTCTGAAATGATGAGACTGTGAAGCGAGTCTCTTTGAAGTTACCTTAAAAGAAGTAAAGGTGGACCTGCCTCAGCGGTAAGATTTTTTTTCACCCTGAGGGTAAATATGGAGAGCCTTGTGGAGACCCGGTTTGGCACCTACCCTAATCTGATACTAACCTATCTTTATCATTTCCTACAATTGTTCCTAGCCCTTACACTAATTCAAATTTTGACTGTGACCTTAAACCATAACCTGAATTTTATATAACCCAAAAAGTGACCTTAACACTGGCATACATTGTGGCCCTTTATTGAACCCAACCAGAACTCTGACCCTTTCCTAACTTTGATAGTGAACCTTATATTAACATGATACTTACCCAAATTATGACCCTTGTGCTTCATGCTTCGCATAACCTGACACGAGCATTGACCCTTAACCCATCCAAAACGCTGACCGACACTTGTACTTTAAATCTAAACATGAACTTAGCCGTCCTCTTTCCTTTAGCTATTATCCCATTTTCAGTTAACTGCATTTCTCTGATTTCGTTTTTCATACCAATCATTCTTTCAATGAACTATATTTATTCAATTATGTTTTCTTTATAGTGCGCACTAGGATGAAATAAGAGTATAGTGCATTTCGCGAAATAAGTCTTGAACATATCTTAGCCCTTGTTAGTGGACGTCTTATGGCCCTTTGCTGGCGATGCAATTGGCTAGCTGTTTGGAGAACAGTTACCACGAAAGAAAACATTTCGAACCCTCTCTTGGAGACACCGTCTTTCTAGCATCAGTCTTTCATTTCTGTAGCTGACCAGGGGCATTCACAGAGTAAAGCACCAAGTGGGATTCGCTATTAGATTTTCAGTGTGATTTACTGGTGGCATTAATGCCATGCCAGTCCCATTCAGGAGCATTACATACCTTTCTGGCAACACCTGGTGAGAAAATATTGTTTATCATTGATAATAATTGTTGATTATATAAAGCAAAACAAGCAGACCCCATATGATGGGCATGCTGCAACAAATGCTACTGCTAATCCTGAAAATATTCTGCATTTTATAGCTGTGGAGAAAGCTTATTTATTTTCAGAATTCTAGAAGGCTCAGGAAACATGTTTTCTACTTCTAATAATAATGAAACATTCTAACCGCCACAGGCGGTTTCAAACCTTCACCTTAATTGCTTTCAGAATGGATTTAAAATTGAATTCGCCAGAATTAGAAAACCCAGCGGTCAAAAAGTCAAACATTAACATAACAGCAATAAAGCTCTCTCCAGAGTTGGTTTTGTGTTTGAAGTGCACTTCGGTTTGCTCCGGTATGTTTTTTTTCTTCATTGCTCTAAATTATTAGATGGATTTTTTTTAGATTGTCACTGAGTGGACTTGCTACCTGGAGCCTGCTTTAAGTGCCCATATTTACCTTATTTACAGGGTTTGTTGTTGAAGACAAAATCCATCAGACTAAAACCAGTGTTAATCTGTGAGCAGCCATATTACGTAGTCACACCCCACACTTGCAGGCAGCAGTGAGCATAAACAACTTCCCCAAAATAATAATCCCAGACTGTTTCTGCCCACGGTGATGATTAGCTTGCGCTGTTTCACACCATGAGTGCTCCCTGGATAGTACAGAGGATCATCTTAAGCCTGAAACCAAAGCTGTTGCCCCTCCCTCCAACCTATGTAATTGTTTGGAATATTGAGATGTGTGCCTATCACATTCAGTTAACTTGATGACTGTTTCAATTCTGAGTGTCCAATTGAAACTTGTGCCATCGAATCTACAGATCCTTGTCACAGGGCAGTTAGGTTATCTTTCATTACTGCCTTGACCGAAGCAGTTCGCTGAATTTGTACCAATGGTTTAAGGTGGAGGGCACTGGCGCTCCTTTTTTTTGGACCTGGATTTCATGTAGTAAGCAGGGCTCAATATCTCATCCCCCACACTCCCCAACGCTGGTTCAGTGTGTCAGCCTAGGGTCCTGCGACAGTGGATGGATGGCTGATCCCTGGAAGATGCTTTGAGCCTCCGCAATGCGGGTATGTGCGAGTACTCCTTTTATTCCCCCCCACATCTGCTTCTAACGCAACTGGGCAGAATCCTGTGCGCGACTTCTATCCACGGTTACTCACGTGGCATACCTGGGCAAGTCCCTCTCAGATCATAACCAGTTGGAACTTACGTTTACATGGGGTCATGTCCCAGCCCCCATTCCTGCATGGTGCTTTCAGCCCCAGCTATTGGAGACACGTTGGCCACTACCATAGATAACTACTTTACTGAAAATCGTAATTCTGCTTCCTGTATACTAACAGAATGGGAAGTGTTTAAAGTGGTTGTCCGAGGGACCTATTTACGTGCAGTGGTGGGTACCTGACAAACTTTCTTCAGAGAGCTTGCTGAAGTGCAAGAGTGCCTGCGTCCATTAGAAAATTTGACAGTGGATGATCAGAGCCTTGCAAATGCACTGCAGGAATCCAGAATGAGTTATGGCGAATAATTAGAATGCTTATGAGTTATTGTTTGCAGGGCTTACACACACGAAATTCATATGGAAGTGGACAAGTCAGGTGCCTTGCTAGCCAGACTGATTAAACCGTCACCTTCACCCACTCCGATACTCACGATCATCAGACTGCAGAATATCCAAGAAAACATCCCAATTAGAAATCAATAAAGCGTTCCACAATTTCTATACAACTCTTTAAATGCCACCCCACTAGCAGAACTGGAGACCATCAAGAGATTTCTGGATGGTTTCGTCCTCCCCACAGTACAATAGGAGGAACATGAGCTGCTGGGTGCCCCTATCTCGGCAAATGAGATCAGAGGAGCGGAACATGTACTAGCCAGGAACAAAACTCCAGGACCTGATGGCCTCTTTATGGAGTTCTATGCCACATTTGCTACATGATTGGTCCCACGATTAGAATTTAAAAATAATCTTCCTTAGAGGAAGGCCGATGCCTTCCACAACGTTGTGACTCTGGTTATTTCCCTGTTAAAACCCAATAAACTACCATCTGACACAACCTCTTATAGGCCCCTCTCCCACTCTATGCAGAGTACAAAATGCTCAGTAAGATGCTGGCCCGCCACCTACTACTCACATTTCCCAAGCTCCTATATACTCACCAATGCAAATTTGTCCCCAAACGCAACACCTCACTTAGCATCTGTATATTACACTAGGTTATGGACACAGCATGAGGGCAGTTCCGCTGGGCAGGCTGTCTTTCTCTAGACGTGAGGCAGGCTTTTGATATTTTGACTGTGATTTTATGTTAGCTGCACTTGAATGGTCTGGCATCTCTCCCACCTATACGATGACTGCAGCTACTGTACGCTGCCCCTTCAGCACGAGCGCCCACAGGGCAATATATTTCAGATCAATACTCGAAATGCCGTAGCACGAGGCATGGTTGTACATTGTCACCACTACGTTTTGTTCTAACATTAGAACCCTTGGCCCAATGTCTGACAGGAGGCCCATGGATGGGGTATCCTAGACGGCCCGCAACTCACGCAATATCATTATATGCTGATGATGTGATCCTATATGTCAAAGACATTCAGTGGATGAGATGGAAGAGGTGAGGGACCTTGGAGTGGACACAGTGTCACAGGAGGTAGTTTATGCCATCAAACATATGGCGTGCAGTAGAACCCCAGGAACGGATGGTTTCCCAGCTGAATTTTAAGCCGTGTATTCTCTAGAACTGACACCTAAATTGGTAGCATTATACATGACGGCAAAGAATGCCTGATACTACTAAAGAAGCAGTGATAGTCCCCGTGCTAAAACCGGGTAAACTGCTCTCTGAGCAATCAGCCTACTGGCCATTATTGATGCTTAACATAAATTACAAGATTCTTAGTAAGATTCTGGCAGCAATGCGCCTTCCTCTAATGCCTAAGCTGATCCACCAGGACTAGGCAGGATTTATCCCGGGCCGCAATACAGTAGGTAACAGCCGACGACTCTTGGCCATAATCGAGGCTCATGAAAGATCACCCACTGCTATTTCAAGGACTCTGGAAACCGAGAGATGTGCAAATCGTTCGTAACCTAAATGAGAATATTCACCGGGTAGCCCATAATCATCGCCATGTGCCAGTACACCTACAACTTCATGTTGAGGAAGAACTAAAGACCTTACTAGAGCAGGGCACAATTGAACCAGCCACTGACATGGGTGTTGCCCATTTTTCTATTTCAAAAAACCTTATTTGAGTTTTTAAATGTTATACATAGCAGGCAAAGGTACATCATTGAGGATGGACATTACCGCTGATCAGGATGTGGGTTAGGGGGTGGTTCACCAAAGTTAGCACGAAAAGTACCTTTCCTTGCTGAATTCCAATGAGCGCACCTTACTGGGAACTAAATCCAACTAGGTGAATCTAGGATCACAGGTAACTGTATAATATGAAAGAAAGAGGAATAAAGAAATCGGAGGAAGGTTACAAAAGCAGTGGTAGGAGTAGTAAGGGGATGGGGTGGTGTAATGAAGAATGAACGCAGGAATTGTAGATAAGTATTCTTTAATAACTCGAAGAGCTCAATCGTATGTCATCCAGTAAGTTCAGCATCCAAGGAACAACTGTCCTTTACAAATGATGCACAGCATGATGACACATACATTCTAACAATGACCTAAGCTGGCACATGCACAAAGGAATGAACATAAGTACATTTAAGAAATGCAAACACAACACATCCCCCTTTTCCTAAACAACAGAAACAAAATAAAACAAAAAGAACAAATAACAAAAATAACATTAGAACACAATACTATATAAACAACATTGTAATGATACTTTTACTTGTTTTCACAATACATTATAAAGAACCAATAATTGATAGTTTTTACCTATTACCAATAATGTAATCTTTTAGCCAAGAAGGCACCACCCTCTTCCTTGAGGAATGACAACACAAAATAGGGTCTTCTCCCTCAGATACAGATACCCCATCTTGTGGAACCATAATTGATCCCTCAGAAACACTACCAGATGGAACCACATTTCCACTACCAGATGGAACTACATTTTCCATTTCACCTACATTAGAAGGAAAAATAACCTCCCTTGGGTTGGCTTGTAACCCATCTTCCTTAGACAAAGATCTTTCCACATCCAAATCCTCTGGTTTCCAAATAGTGTTAGAACTACTAGGTTTACACTTTGCAATCCTTTTAAGATTCCATACCTTCCCATTATTAAGCTTCACTGAGTTCTTCAAAATTTCAACCACCTGAAAAGGCTCTGAGAACTGGGAATCACCTTTTTGGACCGTAAAATGTTTCTTAACTCGGATCCAATCTCCAACCTCAATTTGAACATCTTTTGAACCATGCTTCAAATCATGATACATTTTGCTTTTATCATGTACCTGTTCCATGCGTGCCTTAACCAACTCTCTAGACCATGGTTCCACAACACTAGAAAATAACCAAGCAGGAATAGGTTTAGAACGTGGATTCCTACCTTTCATTAGCACGAATGGAGAAATACCTGTGGAATCATTACTAGTGATCCGGTAATTCCAAACAACATTTCCAATTTGTGTAGGCCAATACAGATTATTACTTAATGACAACTGAATAGTATTCTTCAAAACACTATTAAATCTTTCAACAAAACCATTCCCACTTGGATTATAAAGTGATGTTGTTCTACGGGTAATACCCAATTTTTTAAAATACGCTTTAGCCCTTAATGATAAAAACTGAACTCCATTATCCGTGAGGATGCAAGAAGGAATTCCTTCAGCTACAAAAGTCTCATCAAGAAAAGAAAGAACCGAATCTGTGTCTGCCCTCCCAATAACTTTAACAACAGGCCATTTAGAGAAAAGATCCATAAGAACAATTAAAAAATTATGAGCCCCATCATGCTCCTGAATAGGACCCATTATGTCAGCTGCTACGCATTCCCAAGGATTATCAGGAAAGGAACTCTCTAACATTGGAGGACGAAAGGTATGTAAAGTCTTATCTGAAGAAGCACAAATAACGCAATTCCTCACAACCTTCTCTGTTTGGGAATCACAAACAGGCCACCAAAATAAATTTTTAACTAATAACTTAGATCTCACAATTCCTGGATGGCCCTCATGGCAGAGTTCAATAATTCCCTCACGTAATCCTATAGGAGGAATTATCCTCTCACCTTTTAAAAGTGTTCCATTTGCAACAGAAAGTTCTGACCTAACTTCCCAAAAGGTCTAATTGCATCACCCAACAAATCCTTTTTAATTGGCTACCCATTAACAGTATATGAAATAACCTTCTGCAAATTAATGTCTGTGGAATACTCATTATTCCCTTCCTCTTTACTAAAAGCTGAAAGACCCCCGTCATGCACAAAAGCAACTTGTAACTCATTCCATTCATTATTATCACACTCTTCCAACATGACTGGCATTCTGGACAAGAAATCCGCAACCACGTTACTTTTGCCAGGAACGTAAATAATCTTGTAAATAAAGTTTTGTAACCTCATTGAAATCCTAGCTAAGCTCGCAGATACATTGATCACGCCTTCTGTTGTTAAAATTTTCACCAAGGGTTTGTGATCACTACGCAAAGTACACATTTTCCCCCAAACAAAAGATTTAAAATGTTCCAACGCCCGAGCACATGCTAAGGCTTCCCTTTCTATTATTGGGTACTTTTCTTCGCAAGGGGATAATGATCTTGAAGCGTAAGCAATCACTTTATCAATATCATTCTTATCCACCTGAGCTAAAACAGCTCCAAGGCCCTTATTACTAGCATCTGTCGTAATTACACTCTCTAGAGATGGGTCAAAACAATGCAGTGCAGTGGCCTTGGCAATAGCTTCCTTTATGTTCTTAAAATCTAAATCACAAAAATTAGACCACTCAAATTTAACGTCCTTTTTCAGGAGTTTTCGAATGTTGTACATTATATTTGCAAAATTAGGTACATACTTTAAGCAAAATTCCGCCATTCCTAAAAATGATCTAATGTCATCTTTTCACGTAGGTACAGGAGCTTCTGAAATGGAAGAAACCAAAGAGGGTTTAGGTCTTATACCCTCCTCGTCAATAATATGACCAAGGTATGTCACACTCCTTTGTGCAAATCTGCACTTAGAATGCTCCACCGTAAGGCCTTTGATTTCAAGAGTACCCAAAACATTTTTCAATATTAACAAATGTTCTTCTTCATCACTCCCAAAAACAAGGATGTCATCTTGGAAAAATCTGACTCCTTTTTCCTCCTTAAAAAGTTGATACATTAATCGCTGAAAAACAGCGGCCGCCGAAGCTAAGCCAAAAGGCATTCGTTTATATTGGAAGCAAACGAATGGTGTAACAAAAGATGTGAATTTCATTGACTCAGGACACAAGGAAAGTTGGTGATACGCCGACGATAGGTCTATCGTCGAAAACCACCGCGCATTACCTAAACTAGACACCATTTCATTAATTTTTGGAAGTGGGAACTTGTCAACCACGATGTTGTTATTCAGGTACCTTAAATCAACACACAACCTAATTTTGCCGTTGCTCCGTCTCGCCACGACAATCGGAGAAACCCATTCACTAGCTTCGATTGGCTCAATAATATTGCTAGAAACTAACTTTTCTAGTTCTTTACTCACTTCGTCCCTCACTAAAATGGGAACACTTCTACATTTATGTACCTTAGGACAAGTGTCTTCTTTAATTACAATTTTGTGCTAAAAACCAATTAAATTTCCTAAATTCTTACTGAAAACGTTTGGAAACTCATGCAAAATGTAATTAGTGACTGTAGTACTATCATCCACCACTATGACCTGTTTACGGCTGTTTGGATCAAGAATGAAGTGCAATTGCTTTTGGTCGAACCACCCCAAAACCGGTGGTCCCTTCTTAGCTATGTATAACTTTCCTCTGCATTCTCTACCCTTGAATTTAAACACAAACCAATGGAAGCCAAGGATAGCTATAGGTTCCCCCATATAACCTTCTGGATGAATATCTGGTAACAATAATTTTTCAAGGACTCGTTGGACGAAAGAAGACTTCCACATATCCTCGTTGATAATTGTATAGGGCGAACCAGAGTCTGCATAGATCTTAACATCTACCCCACCAATATTCATTAAGCAAATAGGTTTGTTAATAACATCTTCATCACGGTTCAAAACTAACTTATCATGTAAATTCATAAGTAAATTATCCTCCAAATCATTTTCAAAATCTTCATCCTCATCCATGTCATTCACAAACTTAACTTTACTCTTTTTCCTGTTACACGCTTTTGTCAAATGACCTTTTAATCCGCAATTAGAGCATTTTGCTTTTAAGCCAGGACATCCTTTAAAGTCTGCCAAATGCTCCAAACTATTCCATCTAAAACATTTAAGTCTGGAATTGGAGGAGGTTTGCGAATGTTTTGCATAGAAGGGTCTACAACTTGCACCAACAGTATTTTTAGAATTATAATTAAATTTCCTTCTATCAACAGCATTCACCTTTCCAACCACTTCATTAGTAAGAGAACCATCATCTTGTTTGATTACATTCGCACACCTACCAGACATTTCTGCTTTACATGCAATAGCCAGAATATCGTCTAATGGAGAATCTCCATTCATCCATAATCTATTTTGTATGGAAGAGTGCATAATAATTTGGTCCCTAATAATTTCCTCTTGTAACACACCAAATTTGCAATTCAGTGACAACTTTTTAAGGTCAGCAAGGTAATGATCAATATTCTCATCTTTGGTCTGTTTCCTCGAGAAAAATGTGTACCTGGTTACAACTATACAAACTTTAGGGGCGAAGTAAGTGTCTAAATGCAGTAATGTTAAAGCATAAACATTTAAATCTCCTGGAAAACAAGGTTTAGTCATAGTTTCGTACACTTTCAACCCCACAGGACCTAAAGCATGTATTAGAAGTCTTTTTTTTAGCATGTGACATTTTACCTTCCTCATCTAAAGCATCAATATAGTTGCAGAAGTTTGGTTTCCATTCTAACCATTTGAGTGGAGGCTCAGTGCCTGAGATCCAAAACGCTTGTGGCGCACTAATATTGTAATTAGGTTGAGTCATAGTACAAATTTAATTTAACCTTAAATGAGATATAGTCACAATATAAATGACAAATATTAATCTTATAAAATTAAAAGTTAATGCAGTCTTACATGAAAAGGAAAAATAAAAGAAAATACTGAACAAATAACTTTTACAATTCTGGTTTACATACGTCACACGAATTGCAATTTAACGAATCTCCTTTATCAATATTATAAATACCTCACTTAAGATGTAAAGATGTGATTAACTTGGATTACTGTGGTGTGAGAATCACTGTTTTAAAATACGGAAAAAAATAACTAATTGTATTTACAAAATAAAAAACATCAAATACATTAAAATAATATCGGAAATAATTGATGAAAGGTGTGCGAATCACCGATGATGGTATCTCACGAAGAATTATTGGTAAAGAACGTCCTCCTAGAAGACTTCAAGTTTCACCAAAATGGCCGCCAAATACGTGCAGTGTATCACGTCACGCGCAGTACCCACAATGCATTCTTGAATCCGTAGTCCTTCGTAGGAGTCGATTCCTCAACGCAAAAGAAGAATTCCGAAGTCGAACCTCGAGCAGGTAATTATCTTCAAAAAGTATGGTGCGTGCTGGTAACGGGGGTTAAAACGATGTAGCAGCAATTGCTTTTTTACAAATAAAGTCTGGATCGCGCTGCTTAATAATGCCAAATTACAAATTCTGACTCCTTTTAATATTGGTTTTCGCACACAGGATCCACCCGCTTATTCCAAATGAAAGTCAAAGTTGTGAAAGCAATCAATTCTAGCTTACAACAACCTCAGCACAGAATATCCAGTATTTAAGATAAATCCATGAAATTACTTCTAAATCACAAAACGGCGAGAGCGTTCCCAAAGGCTCTTTCCTCATAATTTTCTCACAATTCTTCCTTTAAATAATCCATTGTTATTTCATTTAAAGAAAAATATCAGCAATCCAAGTAAAATAATAATAAATCCGAGTTGCTCACGTAGGTTCTGCTCTTCGAATCCTGTCGCCAGTGTAATGAAGATTAAATGCAGGAATTGTAGATAAGTATTCTTTAATAACTCGAAGAGCTCAATCGTATGTCATTCAGTTAATTCAGCATCCAAGGAACAACTGTCTTTTACAAATGATGCACAGCATGATGACACATACATTCTACATTCTAACAATGACCTAAGCTGGCACATGCACAAAGGAATGAACATAAGTACATTTAAGAAATGCAAACACAACAGGTGGACTTTTGACCATACTGGGCTGGGTGGGGCTAGAATGGAAAGTCCAAAATGTTTTAGAAGGAGACGACCAGTCAGTGGTATGATTCAGTTGTGTTTCCCGCTAGTCTGTCCTGATGGGGGAAGGGGGAGCAACAGTTGCTGATGTGTTATGAGTTTTAAAGTAAGGGGAGAGTACTTGGATGGGACAGTTCTGACCAATATTTTCTTCAAGGTCTCCAAGAGTGTTTCACAAAACCTGGTTAGCCCCAGAAGCCCCTGACCTCCTCCCTTAGTAGGGCCCGGCTTTCAGCTTCAGCACAGCTAAGTAGGGCATGACACCATGCTGCAAAGGAGGTAGCAGTCCTAGCCTTCCTGTTCATAGTTATTATGCATTTTGCAATGTGGGGGCAGGGTTAGTCATTCGCTGCCTTCAGAGCAAACCCCCTTCCGAACGTTAGAGACATTGCTTGACATCACTACCAAAAAGCATCCTATAACTAAACTCTACGGCGCTGCCCAAGAGTAAACGCCTATACAGATACAGTTGGTAAAGGTGGGAGGCTGATATGGATGAGAAATTCCAGATAAACAATGGAATTTCTGCTGTATGCAAACGGGTATGGTGTCCTCGAGTAGTAGACTTAACATTATTCAAATTCCGGGAATTGGGCTACTACACTTCCACAGCCCTGTATACATTTGGCCTCAGGAAAGATTCGAATTGTACTAGAATTGGGATGTCAGTGCTGGCCTTTTTACATTTAGCATGGCAATGTAGCAGAGTACAACAATACTGGATGGAAGTGATGGCGGCTCTGTCCGCGATGGCGGGTTGTTATTTAAAGGTGAACGCTGTTACTGCGCTGTTGGGTTGGATAAAACACATTACGTCTCCACATAAGAAATTCATTGCACTTGCTCTGCTGCTTGCCTAGAAAAAGGTGGCCTGTAGGTGGGCTACGGGCAGAGCCATCAAATTCAAACAATGGCTGATTGATTTCATGTATTGCAATGAAGAGTTAGGATAACATGCTTCCCTTTTGCCCGTTGCCGCCTGACCCAAAGATATTTGGAGCCTCTCAAGGAGCATCTACTACACCAAGCAGAGGACTCTGCGACCAAAGCCTTGGTGGTGGATTCAGGCAGGATATCCTAATCTCTCTTGTGCAAGGCCCTCACAGATTGAACCTTTATTGCTCAGCCTGTCCTAGTAGACTGAAATGTTCGTATGCTATGGTGTTCTTCCTGTCTCATCCAGGCCCTGTCCCTCTACACGGACGTCTGCAATAACACGTATGTCTAGAATATGTGACGGAGGGAATCATACTAGCTGTCTTTTATATATGTCCTGTTATCTTGTTTCTCTGTATATTTCCTCTGTACTGAGAAGCGCTGGCAAGGGATGATGTTGTGTATGATTGATTTGCTACTTACTGTACTGGTTTTCACATCATAAACTAAAAACATTTTTAAAAAGAAAAAGATTAGAGGTGAAAATGGGCAAAAAAAGGTTAGCCAGTCATTAGGCCACTTTCTCTTGCTTGGACCACTTAAAGATACCCAGGGCAACTGACAACCAATCCTGAAGGATGGGTTTGACTATGATTTTAGAGATTGTGTTAATTATTTGAGATCAGAATAGACCGACCCAAAGCATAGGTGAGAAATGATGGACAAACTCAAAGCAGGAGAGAGGTAAGCCCTGTGGATGATGAATAACTCTATATGTGTGAATTTAGCATTCTGAGATATGGAGTGAGTGAAAGCAAGGGCCTTTAATTGCGACGGTGGCTCAGTCCCGGGCATAGACCAGTAATTGTGGAGGATATGTTGTATGTTATGGTAGGAGTTGAGCACTATTCATTTCTTGCTGGTCGACTAGTTTGTCAAACGACAATAGAAGGCCTTCGTCAAATAAATCAGCCACAGTCCCTAAGTTTGAAACTTGTCATGGAGTAAGGGCCTTTTGCTTGAGGGGGCTCATGAGTGAGGCATAGCACTCATGTGTAATACCAGATGTATGAATATATGTGTAATTGTGACTGCTTGTTGTGAATAGGTGTGTGTATGAGTGTGAATTAGTGGGTGTGAGTCTCCATCTGTGTGAGGCGCACACACCCTCCTTCCCCTGCATTGAATTACAATCCACCACTGCTTACAAGGCACAGCCAACTTCTTTAAGATCAGTGCATTCAGCTGTGGCACACCTACAGAGAATGCCTGTTCAAACAGTTCTTCTAGGAGCTGATGAGGACATGACAATTTAATAGTCAATTTTCATGTTTATTGGCTGAAAAGCTATAGGCTTTGAAAAGGCACCTGTGTAATCAGGGCACAAGTCCTAAAAAAAGAAGTGGGGGGGACGCTGACGTCACAACAGGAAGTGACGCCACAAAAGGTGGCTTGCACTCAGTTGCAGTTTATAGTTATCGAGCTCCTGGTAAAATAAGTGGGGGGACGCCGTCACCCGCGTGGTACCCCGACTCGAGCCCTACGTGTAATATTCCAATGTCTTCGTGGTGTTCAAGCCGATCCTGATTTTGTTTGGGGTGTTGTGACTTCACACTCCCCATCGAACGTGGATACGTCTGGCTTTTGTATGAAAGTGCCTTTAGAGTCATTGATGGGTTTAGATACTTATTAACTCTATTGTACATGCATTCTTTCACACCTTCTTGCACTCATGCATCAATGCATCTATCTACTGACTCGTAATTGCATTCATTCTCTGCCACAACCACAATAAAACACATACAACCTGAACAACACATGCAAGCTAAATGTAAAAAAATGCAAGTAGAAAAACGAAGACATTCTGATCAGGGAAGGACAGGGAACCACAACCGGCCCTGGCAAAGTGTCAGCCGCCACCCCCCCCTCCCAAAGGGAGCGGCAGCGCACTTTGCCGGTGGTGGTTTTTGGCCTATTTTGGTACAGGGTCGACTTTGCAGCTTTGCTGAAAAAACAGCCCTGTAACAAAAACGGCTACCCCGGGGTCCAAAAACGGCCCCCACCAGTGCGGCGCACCGGGGAGTGCCCGGTTCCCGCTATGGCCAGTCCGGGCCTGATTCTGATGCCTAAATACATTGGGTATATGCCTGAAATAATGACACTAAACATAACAGTGGTTGCCAATCTTGCTGTGGTGTTGCTCATAGTGTATCATTGTTTTAAAGTTTCAGCATGGCTGCCATGTTTTGAACCAGCATGGCCATTTTTGAATGGTGAAACAGTGATACGCTATAGACAATATCGTTCCATAATTGTCGCCTGGTTTAGAGCATTTGGCCACACAAGATGTTGCACACTCCAGATGAAATGAGTGGCAAACAAATGGCCTGTTAGTACTGCTTTTGGTGTTGTGGTATCCTTTAAAGAAAAATACGAATAAACAGTGGAGAAATGAAGAGGGATGTTTAATAGGAGAAAATTTAAAAATAAATGACAGGCTAACCAGCCCAGACTCTGAAGTGCACTTATTTTCAGGTGGTTGTGCATGTAATCAGAAAATGCCATTATTCACAGGACAAGAGAGCCAATGACTGATGTGGACTAAACCATTACAGAACCATTACCTCATGCACTGTGCTACCCAGGATAAAAACAGAGTGTGAATAACATTCAGACAGACCAATGACAGAAGATGGCTGATGCAAAAGCCCTCTGTTGATCTATAGGGAGGTACATATGTATATTCATCAAACTTTTTATATTTAATTAATTTATTTTAGTGTAAATAATTATTTCATTTATATTTAATTTATTTTAATGTATGTCATGCATTTTATAGGAGGGTTTTACAACTCCCATAGCAGTGCTAACTGGCCATTTGAGTGTCTCTCTCTCTCTCCCTCTTATGTTCTCTCTCTCGTGTTCTCTCTCTCTCTTCCTCTCTCTCTCTCCCCCTCTCTCTCTCTCCCTCCCTCCCTCCGTCTCTCTCTCTTTCTCCCCTTCCCTCTCTGTCTCTTTCTCCCTCTCCCACTCACCTTCCCCTTCCCCCTCCCCCTCCATCTCCCTTCAGCTAAGCCTGTGTGGCCTTCTGAAGAGATTCCATTACAGTGCAAATCTACTACCCCTGGTGTCTGGCAAAGAAGAAACCCAACACCAAATTCTTCCTGTCAAAGGTAATCTTTGAGATTTCATGTAACAAAATACCCGACTTCGGGCTTTAATATAGTGCAAACACAACCCACCCTGAAAGGCTTGTTGGCTTCAACATATATGTTATGTAGCAAATAAATTGGGCATAGTGCCTTTGTCATAACGTTTAATAATAAACAGATACTCCCTATGACGTCTGAAATACTTTTTCCCAGTGAATCAGTCACGCATATAGCTGTTATCATTTGCCTGCTTAACTTTTCCTACAAGGCACCCATCAGGTATACAGTTCTTGAAATTACAAATATGTACAAAATAACAGTTGGCATAACAATGTACATTTCCTCTTAGTATGGCCCAGCAAGAACAGTCACTGTGAAAATCATCTTCTTCCAGGATTTGTCAGAGTGGGTGATCTACACCAAAGCCTTGGCCTACTACAGTTATTTGTGAGAATACAAATAATAAAATACAAACACAAAAACCCTTAACTACTACTATAATCTGTGAGATTCCATGTAACAAAATCCATCTTTAAAGGGTTTTGTACAAAGTAATAACAACCAGCCCTTATAAAGATTGATGTACAAATATGCTCTATTCAATAAATATATAACATTTAATAATATACAGGCCAGGATTATAGCCATGATCATTTGCTTACCATCATAACCAACTCAGGCTTGCTGTTTTGAGTATAAGCTTTGGTACAAGCCAAAAAAGTGCAATATGAGTACACGTTACAGTGGAATCCCACAACCTCTGCCCAATTAAATCCTGTACTAATGAGAATCAACATGTGGGTGGAGCCTACGGCTCTCTCTCAGTAGTACTGTGAAAACTTTTTTTGTTGTTGTTCACATACGTTCTGTTGACAGCTGTGTTGTCCAGCCAGACCTAATAATGGTGGTTTGCTTTGCACAATTTCCCTCTATTGCTCAGTAGTCAGTGATATTACAGGCATTTAAAAAAAAATCAGGTATCTGATTTCGTATTGCCCATCATTTTCCAAAATGCTTAAAGAATCTTTTTTCACACCTGTCTTCCACTTTCTTTTTACACTCTGGCACTTCCGGGTAGATTGTTAAAAAAACAACAAACAACAAAAATTAAACTCACCTCAACGCTGTGTCCTCCTCGCCTCCCTCCGGCCAGAACAGGAAGCACCAAGGCTCCCCTGAGCCAATCACAACGCTGCAATACAGCGTTGTGATTGGTCTTAGCACCCTGGTTCGGTGCTCAGGCAGAGACTGGGGGCATGCATGGGCGTAGGAACTGTGGGGGACGTGGGGGACATACCCCCCCAGATTTTGGAGTGGGGGGGACGCAGGGGACAAGGGTGGGTCTCCCTTCTGAGAGGGAGATTAGTAGGCCTGTAGCTCACGAAAAAAAGTGCGAGCGGAGCTGCGTGACCTACTGGCCCTGCACTTGACCTGGCGCCTCTCCAGTTACCTGTCTGTGAGCCGCCAATGATCCGATAGTCACCGCATAAGGTGACGTCAGAGGCCACTCGCCCCCCTGCCTATGCCCTGTTCAACTCTTTGTGTGGCGCAGCACCCCCGAGGCTCCGGGATTTATTTATTTCTCACCTCAGCTGCCTGGAGCCAGTGGGGAAGCACCCAGAGCATCGGTGTCAAAACACAGCGACTTTGACATCGCATCGTCCTTCAAATCGCAAGCTTTTAGGACGCGTCATTAACATCGCATGCAATTACAACGCATGCGATGCTAATGGCATTACAGCGCAAAGCGGTGGTTATCTTTGGCAAATACAGCGGATTAAGCGGTGGTTTATGCAGTGGATTAAGTGGTGGTTTTATATTTGGCAAAATGCAGTTTATAAAAGGGGTTTTATTATAAAAGACCAGGGTTATAAAAAGGGTTTTGCCGTTTTGCCATATAAAAATGCTGCGGATTTTACAAGGGGTTTTGGCAAAACGGGATTTGTATGCGATGTTGATGGCAAAACGGGATATTAAAAACATCACAGTCACATGCCATTTAAAAATGCATACTGGATGGATGGGTGTATGGGTGAATGGGTGCATGGATGGATGCATGAATGATTAATGGATGGATGCATGATGGGTGGATGGTGGCTGGGTGGCTGGGATGAATGGGTGTATGGGTGAATGGATGCATGGGTGCATGGATGGATGCATGAATGATTAATGGATGGATGCATGATGGGTGGATGGTGGCTGGATGGCTGGGATGAATGGGTGTATGGGTGAATGGATGCATGGGTGCATGTATGGGTGCTGGGTGGGTGGAGTGGGCGGGTGGTTTAATGGATGGATGCATAATGGATGGATGGGTGTATGGTGTCCGGATTACTGGGATGGATGGGTGTATGACAAGGGCAACAGAGGGCAGAAGGCCACAAAAAACGAGGGCAACATACGGCAGAAGGGCACGAAAAACGAGGGCAACTGAGGGCATAAGGCCACAAAAAACGAGGACAACATAAGGCAGAAGGGCACGCAAAAACGAGGCAAACAGAGGGCAGAAGGCCACAAAGAACGAGGGCAACATAAGGCAGAAGGGCACGCAAAAACGTTGTCAAGACGTGCTAAGTATAGTCGCCGATGTGACACGCAATCCTATTACATGGCCACATTTGCGTCGCAACTACGTGCGATGTGAAAATGGCTGGTGTAACTGCCTTTACGATGTAATTGCCACAATGCGAACACCCGTGATGACGTTGAGGCCAATGGATCGTCATACAACCTAGCCAGTGGCAGTGCACTGATTGATTTGCTGACCTCGGACTCCTCGCCCCCGTGCCTGTTGCCGGCTTGAAGACGAAAGGGCTGCAGCAGCACACTCCCACTAAGTGTGAGGTCCCTCCTGCGTGAGTACCTATTCCATTGAAGTGACTGACTTTTGGTTCGGTTAACTTGTAAGTAAAGCCAAGGGCTGTTACACTGCATTCATCTGTCGGTCTGTTGTACTCGTTTTTCCCCCTGCCTCCTTCTTGCTTTCTCGTTGCGCCTCTCCCTCTCTTCTGTTCTTTGACTCCAATTTTAGTTTGCTATTTGCTGAACTTTGATTTTACCTGACATTGACATGTGATCAGCCAGGTGTGACATGACAGTGAAATGTTGTGCTCCCCAGTTTTAGGATTCCAGTGGCTCTGCCTAAAACCCATACCCTCCTCTTGTGTAACGCAGACTCAGCTCCAGTGCGCTGGCCAGCAATGACATTCCACAACAAGGGAAATGGAAGACCCATGGCTTGACCACTGTGTATCTAATGATATTATAGAGTACGCTGATAACATTAATGGTAAGCTACATTTATTCAGGCAGAACCACTCTGAACCCGGAGAAAAATATGAGGGCCCTTTTTGCAGGCGCGGCAAGTGTAAACTGAGTTGCCCCATTATCAGTGCTTTAAATGGGAAAAATAAGTGCAGGTACTCATTAAAATTAGTTAGAGGTGTGGGAAAGGGGCGGGGCTAGCGGTGGGGCTAAGGGTAAGATATGATGATACATAATGACCTCTATATCAGTTACAGCACATATCAAAACGCATAAGGAATGCGTTTATGTTGAAAAAAACACATCTTTATTTCATTGGTAGACTAGTGTTGATTATGGCATCTGTTGGGACGTTCATTTATCTTATATAAATAACGTTATAGAATGTTCTGCTGATTGGATTGTTTGAGAGCTGTTCTTCACACGTTACTATTTCCACCTGCGTTTGGGCCCTTATGATGTTACTACTTGAATAAACATAATTTATCCACTTTACATCTTCATTTCCTGCTTCAACAGAGGGGCACACAAAGGAAAGCAGCCTTTGTGCTGAACTAAAAGGTGAAAAAAACATCTTTGGGAAGGTAGAGGATTGTTTGGTGCTGCTGCTCGTGCACTTCCCTAAATCGGACAGGATTAATGACTGGCAGCTGCAGCCCATTTCACATGCCTGATGGAGGAACACTTTAAGCTGATAGCCGTTGCGCACCTGATCAACAGTGCAGGGTCGGTTTAGACCCTGTACTGTTGATCACAGCATGACACAGGGCAAGCCCTCTCAGACCTCTGCAGTGGGGCCATTCAATTGAGCACTGCTGGAATCTCCAGCAGCGACTCTGCAAACGGCCTTTCATGCGCTCTGTGATTTGCAAGCTCCTCGTAAGCAAAGCGGCGTCTGCCCTGAGCTGGAGGAGTCACTGAACCTGAGCCTGCTGTGCTCTCAATGAGGGTACCGGTACTCTTCCCTCAACTAAGAAAAGTGCCGGTACTGGCGGACAGAAAATTCGGAAGTGCCGGTACTCAGTACCGGTGAGTACCGGCCCATTTAAAGCACTGTCCCTTTTCAAATCTTTTACCATTAATGGCCTGACAGTGTTCCCAACTTAAAAATTGATTTTCCTACTTAAGCCGCTTGTGTTTGTGATTCACAAAAAGTGCAAGAGATTTACTCACACTCTTGAACCAGCATTTAAAATGTGTGTAGCCCTTATGACCTTACTGCACCAGTCGGTGCCTGTCCACCTTTAGAAGTGTCAGCCCTGCTAGGGCATCTTCTTGATAAAACATGTGCCAAGTGCCACATGCCCTCCAAGCTTTCTGTTTGTATGTGACAGCTGTGGGTCATCTTGAATTAGGGACACTCAAGTGGGATTTCAGGAAAAATTATGCTTTTGAACACTGTACAAATTAGATTTTCAGCTAAGTGACTTTAAATTTTTACTCACTCCCTTACATATTTTGGGTGCAAGGGCAGGCTATGGCAGAGTACTGGTGGACTATAGGCTAGAGGTTACCTGCACCATGTTTGAGCCTTCGTGAAGCTCACACACACTCACACTCTCTCCTAGTTCTGTTTCACAATTCTCTATTGCTCTTAAAACTATGTGGAGTTTTACACCTGATGGTATCTCGGCTCAGGATACTGCTAGTGAAGTTTTTGTCTCAAGTCCCTCAGTTTCATTTCTTTGTACTTGTCACCATTTAGCAACTGAGAAGGATGATCTTAGTACCACATTTGAGTAGCCAGTACATCTTCCAAGTCCACTACTTTCTTGCCTTTCTTAATATTTCTCTTCATAACTATGCGATTTTATACATTTAACGCGTGTACGGTCTCTCACAATGGGCGATTTGTATAGGGTCACTGGAAAGTCCACAAGATTGTCCCTGTCCCCCCCAGAAATTTAGTGTCTCCTACGCCCATGGGGGCATGGGCATGTTCTCCACCCAGACTGTAATGCAGCATGGGTGGAGAACATGCTAAGTGCGCATGAATGTTAGGCCAGAGCGAGACGGCCGGCCTAACATTAAAGCGTACTTGGGTAGTGAAAACTAGTTCTCTCCTCCCCAGCTCTGTCAGCAGAGCAGCCCCGCCTGCAAAGCTGCCGCGTCCACAACAAGAAAAATTAAAATAATAACTTTGAGTTATTTAAATTTTATTTTTCCTTTCACTGCTGAAAAGCCATGGGGTGACTCTCCTCCGCCTTAGTGGAGGAGGTGCCATTGTACAGTAGGCTTATTTTACATCATACAACTGTCAGTATCCAAGTCCTGGTAACAACTGCCAGATCTAGAATTCTGCCGCACAAACCCTTTGCCACATTTCAGAATTTAAACATACGTAATGCTGAGGACAGAACTTCACACAATCCCCTTCCTTCTTGCTACAGAGAGTAAATTCAAACAAATGCAATATAGATAAACAAAGATATAATGGTATTTTCTTTTTTCTTTTATGGAGTTTTATATAGCGCGAACTTGACCCGAAGGTATCGGGTATCTTAGCCCTTTACATAGCACCAGTTGCATTACATGAGGACACATTCATCTTTGTTAGGCACAGGAAGATTAAGTGACTTGCCCAGAATCACAGGATGTTCAATGTAATTGCCAAGACTCGAACCAAGTTCCCAGATTCGAGGTCGACCGCCCTAGCCATTAGGTCAACTCCTCCCCCCATGAAAACAAGCCTTAACATAGCCAATAGGCCTCGCCTTTTGGAACTTATAAGTATTTAGCCATGCGGCATATTATCCAGAGTGCTGTGTCGCCAGGGATTGATTAGCTATACACACTGTTTTTAACATGTTCATGTAAAGCAACCTAATGCCCTCGAGCCGAGTCCACGCTATTTAAAACTGAAAAAATAGGACACTTTTTTTATTACCATACATTACTAAGTGACATTGGTACTCTGCTCAGTCACTTGTTCCCCTACTAGTCTCTAGGCAGTACTCCAATCCCAACTGTAGGAGCCTGGAGACATTAGCTTGAGCACTGTGCTCTATTTTGAAGCAATAAGTGCCAAACTGGGTGCGGCCTAAGTAGCACTGTTGTACATTGTTAATTTCAAATAAATCATTATTTATAAGTATTAGAGAAACCCAGTTGTTTTTATTCGCTGCATCATTTTTCGAAAATCTAAAGTATCCGATGTTATTGTTTGAACATTAAAAAAAAATAATTGTGAATAAGGTCTGTACGCATACATTTGATAAGCGAAGCATGAATATGACATAAGATGCACCTGCATTCAACTTTACAGTAACCCTCAAAATGTAACCCGGGTGTAAATGAATACAAGTAATACACCCCCACGCCGATGAGTGCAGGTATTCCAAAGATCTAGGCGAAGCCATTTCTATACCAATGTGGAAGTGCTATGCTCCTTTGCCTAGCTGGCTAACCTTTATTAAATTGTGCCCTACAGTGGATGTCTGCTAATTTCTATGCCCCTTTCATCCCTGCCTCGATTTATCTGGGGAGAAGCGCAGTTGTACAGTCATTTGTATAAGAACCATGAAAGGCCCCGCTCCATACGTATTTTGTCTTGTGACAAGCTCCTCTGTACACAAAAGCCTTGAATGGGAGGAGTAGATGTTAACCTCCCAGACAAAGGGACCAGGCTGGACTGGTCGTTGCGGGCACCTGGCGTTTCCCCGTTGGGCCACACCCTGGGGGGCTGGTTTTGCAGCATAACTGCAATAGCTGCCCCCTGTAACAAAAGCAGCTGCAGTGTTAGCCCCCCTCTCCCGCCAAGTCCCCACCAACTCGCCCCGCGGTCGGTCCGACACAATTGCTTGGCAGTCCAGGGCAGGTTTGCGCCCCCAGTCTGGCCCTGAAAGGGACCATCCACATGACAGAGCTTATTCAGAGATGGGTGGCAGCCGTTAAGTTACTCGAACGTGTAAATATTGACGAGTTTAACCCGCTTTAAAACACCCAAGGAAGGGATACTGAGCTGAAATTAACACATCATGTCGTGCAGAAAGGTCGACCATGTTTAAAATAAAGACAGTTGTTGTAAAGAAAGGGGTGGGGTCTGCGTTCCCTTAAAATAGACCTTTAAAGAACATTCAGGGAGTGCCCTAAATTTAGCTGCAGCTGCATGCTTTCATGTTTGCATTTGCACTATTAAAGTAAGCAATTGTGCCGTCTTCGAAGTTTAATTATACGTAGTTCACAGAGGGGGGGGGGGGGGGATAATTCCACTGTGATGGCTTTTGCCCATTGTAGTCTAATGTCTGTATTTAAAGTAGACATAGGTTGCTTCATTATTATGTAAAGTCAATGTGACATGAAAAGACTACGTTTGTTAATGATATGGGCAAAGTGTTGCTAAACAGGGTGGAGGGGTACTTTTCCTGCTCCCGTACCAGCTTGCAATTGCCAGTACTACTTAAGACTATGTACTGTTCTAATGTTACTTTTTTGGGAAATGCTCAACAAACCGGAGAGCTAAGCCATCTACATATGCTGCGCATTGTGACCACAGTTGAACCAATAAGAGAATATCTTCTCAATTGTTTTTTTAAAAATCCAGGTTACATAAAAACTACACAAAAACCATCTTTCTTAAATCCCATCTTTTTACAAGGCTGGATGCTTCGTCTTTTTAAAATCTCAAGTGTGTGTGCTATCTACCCCCAGGCAGTGCTTAATTTGTAAAATATTAAGTGCCATGCCCCTGACCAGGAGGCCACCGCAGCTTGCACCACCCATTGCCCCATATTCGCTGCCAATGATGGTATTTTTAATGTATATTGTATTCATAAACAACCATGGTTCCCCTCATCTCTAAATCAGATGAGCAGCACCACCATATGCCAGAGTGTCATAAGTGTGGTGATGACAATTAAGTGCCGGTGCTGAGTACCGGAAACCAATTAAGTGCCGGTGCCGAGCATCGGAAACCACTGGCTCAAATTAAGCACTGCCCCCAGGTATAATAGTGCCATCGCCACATTTCATGGATATTTGTTGGGTCCTCCCCCGCAGGGCCCACCTGCGGCCTGATTCATCATTGGACCCACACCCACATCATCTAGTGTGAGTGGGTGCGCTCTACGTGTTTGTAAGTGGAGCACTTTAAAGGTGCATAGCGAGGGATTGTGACTTAAAATTGCTTCAACGATCCTAAAATTACTTTTTAATGGCCAGGGTCTAAAAACAGTGGGATGTCACAAGGATATGATGGTCCTTGACATCAAAAGATGTATGTGTTTCAGTCGTATGTATAAGACAAAGCACCAGGCAGTGGACCAAACCTAAGTACCTCACACACACTGATTTCTCCTGACAATGTGTTTTCTCAATCATGTAATTTCAAATATTGCAATGTGTGCACCCACGGTAGGCACCCTCTGCCCAATGGGTGCCAACCTACATTAGGTAAAAAGAAGTAAACAGTAGTGCATCACGTTCACAGTTCCAATAATTTCAGATATATACACAAGATTCCAAAATTAGTGGAGATTCTTCTTTTTATTGCTATGACTATGAACCCGTTGGTCGCAAAATGGGATATTGCCTGAGACTGAATTGAAGTGGAAACTGCCCCTCCCCACCCCCTTTTCCCACGATGACTGAGTTGGACCGGGGAGTAGATATTTTTTAGGTAGCTCAGCGTGCAGTTTACAGAACGCAATATTGACTGCACATGTATCTCAAGACATGGAATGTGTGGTCGGACCATTGTTTCTGATGGGGAATAAACTGTGGGAGGATTTTGGACTGGCTTGTTGTCAATGCTTAACATAAGCAGTATGAAATATTTAACATTTTATTTGTGGGTGCTGTACTAGTGTAGCAATTATTATTTTAAATGTATGAAAATGTCAATAGAATGAGGTGTTAAAAAAAAAGAAAACACTTGAGAGAGGCCTTGGCAATTTAACATGTTTTGCTGTCCTGTTGGATCAGCATCACAGCCACCCACCTTCTGGGCAATCAGAACACCAAAGTTAGCATGTTGATCAGACATTCACATTTGTTAACATAAATGTTTACAGAACAACCAAATGCTCAGTGGGATCTTCTCCACATGGTAACTCTAGACATTCACTTGTGGCAACAGGAAATGCTAAATGTATAGAATATGAATCCAATTTCAGACAGCTCAATCCCTGGAGAATCTCTTTTTTAGGTCTTGCCTGGCGTTAGAAGCGCGTATGCGCTGCTCTCGCCATGCAAGGGCTTCTTGGAATCAATATGGATTCCAAAGCTTTCAGAGGCGGACTTGAAGCCCCATCCATCTTTTTCATTCGCCGGCCTCATCCTCCATGCTAAACGCGGGCTCACGATTGAAAAGGAGGCTTCAAAGTCACTCCTTGTTATCGCCCTGTCCACTTTTGGCCCTGCCCACCGGGATTTGATCTCTCACTTGTGGCATTACACACTCTCCTTCATTAGCAGCTAAGCTCTATATTTTTCACACAGCGCCGACAGCTTGTTTAAAATGCGCCTCGGCGTGCTCCTGTTGCCACCTTCCTCGGGCCAAGCCTTGTTTTTTTATTTGTCCTCTGTTGAATTGTGTCTACCCTGTCATCCCAGAAATGTACTGCCCAGCTTTTGCTGTTGGAAACATTTTTTAGGAAAGTTGCCTTTGAATTTTCAGGATTTCTAAGGGTAGCGCATGGCACTTTATGATTTTGCATTATTTATGGCCCTTGAACAATTCTTTGCTTTTTAGAACGTATCAACAATAATTAAACACTTTTATGCTCCGCTCCAGATGTTTTAAATTAGCAACAATCCGAACCATAATCACTGTTAGTAGACTAGACCATTGAGATTTCTCATCCTCCAGCTGCAGTTTTTGGAAACTGTTAAAGGGTTATGTAGTGAGGCCCAGGTGGTTTTAACATTTGATGTGAATACACCGCCACATGTCCAGAAACCCTCAGATGTTTCCGCACAATAGCTTGCGAGGTGCCAATGTGTCTTAACTTTTTACAAACTGACTGTGATGTACATAGTGACAATGTTTTTTTATGCATTGATTTCACTCCTTCACATTATTAGTTTATACTGCTGTCACTTTAAGGGACTGGAATGCCTAAATAAAGTATTTAACCTGTTGAATCAAACTGGATCTGGCGCAGAGATGTAGAATAAATTTGTCATGGTATGCAAAAATTCAGACAACCCCAATGGTAACTTAATATAAAAGTTGAAGCGAAACGTTTTTAATGAACAATATTTAACCCGGTCGGGATTTTTTCCTACCACCTGCAATGAACATGTGAGCAGATGTCAGCAGTGAGCGCTTAACCCAATGAGCTAGGATTGACAGGGGGGCCACAGGATGCCGAGGGACAGCCTGTCCTCGTTCTCTTAAGCCCTGCTAAGCCTCTCTACTGCGCCCTGGTGCATCAGGGCACAGCACATAAGGCAGCAGAGGAGGACGAGGCACTGTGGGACTCGTGTATTTCACAACCAGTCATCACTGGGCCATCCTAAGGAGTTCTGGGGCCCTGGGCCGGACATACTTTGGGGTACCCTGTTTGAACAATTGTAAATTTATGACACATTTTCAGCTCAACCTAACCCCCTAACCCCCTTCACCAGTGTGTGAGAGAGAGAGCGGGGGAGAGAAAGGCGGGTTTACTGATTGGTGAGGTGATTGGTGAGGTAGAGAGAGGCGAGGTACAAGGATATAGAGGTGAAGAGAGAAAAAGCAGAGAAATGTGAGGTAGATAGAAATAGGTAAAGAGAGGGACTAGGAAGACAGGACGTAGGAGTCAGTTATAGGGAGGTAGAGGTATATAAGGGGAGGGAACTGTGCAAGAAGAGAGGTGAAAGCACAACAAATGAGCGGGGCAGAGAAAGTGGTTGGTTGAAAGGTGGTAAAGGGTGGGCAGGGAGAACTAGAGGTAGGCAGAGAGCGGAGGGGAGAGAGGGCGTTAGAGTGAGGGAGGGAGAAGAGAGAGAGCCATAGAGGGAGGGAGAGAAGAGAGAGAGCAATAGAGTGAGAGAGAGAGAAGACAGAGAGACATGGAGGGAGAGAGAGAGAAAAAGTGAGAGTATTTTGCGACCGCGTTTTTCATTTCCCATGAAGCCCCTCTTATTCTACGAAGAAGAAAACTCTTCGTAAACATCGGTGTATATCGATGGCTCGCAGGTCGCATGTCGCAGGCGATGGAAATGACACTGTGCCAAAGTGTCATGCGATTCAAAATAATTGATTCCATATAAGTCTTAGTAATGCAGCTGTATTAGACGTAGGAGTGTTTCTCTGTACAGCACGAGGCGCTAGATACAGCTGCATTACTAAGACTTCTAAGGAATCAATTGTCCAAATACTTGGAGCCCAATTCACAAATTGATTTAGGAGCACAGTTTCACCTAGTACTTTCTATAGTTCTGACCTTTTACTGTCAGTGTGGGCGCCTGTGTGTGTGTATGTATGTATGTATATATATATATATATATATATATATATATATATATATATATATATATATATATATATTTATTCCATTCCTTCCTGCTTCTCCAGGTTTGGCATGCAGGACACAAAGACCGCCACACAGCTTTTCCAGTTCAAAAAGGTCAGTTTATTATCGCCTTCTGTTTCTCTCTGGCATGACGCGTTATATATATATATACACACACACACTCTCTCTCTCTCTCTCTCTCTCTCTCCCTCTCTCCTCCCTCTCTTCCCCCTCCACCCCCCCCACACAAAAGAAAGTCAGAGCTAAAAATGTTTACTGAGTGTGAACTATAGAAAGCCAGTCAACTTCAAGTACAAGAGAGCAGCAAACAAAAAAAAGCATTGGCATAGCCAATAGGTCTCGCCTTTGGGACCTTATAAGTGTTTAGCCATGCAACAGTTGATGTTGTTGCACCAAGGATATTGTGCTGGATAACCAAACACTTATAAGGTCCCAAAGGTGAGACCTATTGGCTTTGCCAATACTTGTTATGGTATGGTCAGATAACATTTCTTAACAGTGTTGCTCCATTTTCTGTCTTCCCTAGAGGCCAAATAGGTTTAAGGAGCACAAGACGAAAATGAATTTAATAGCACCAAATTGCCTTTGCGAGTGTTATCCAGATCTTCATTCCCAAGTACTCTACAAGAAGCTTCCATGCAGACTGAGTCTTCTGTCCATGATCCTGTTAAATAGCGTTCCTTGCTGAACTTGACCATCTTACTCCTCAGTATGTGCTGGACAGGTATTTTAATCTACCACCAGACTGCATGCATATCCTAAAAGTGGTGACTCATCCATCCAAAGATTTTCTAAAGGTTGACGTGGAATACTTTGTGCTTCTGGTATCTGTTGAAAGCAAACCGACCCAAAAAATATTTTTAAAAGTTTACTACCTTACCTTTCATATTTGAAAACATCTGATCTTTAATTCTTTTCTGTTAAAGTGTATTTGGATGCCGTCGGTGTCTATGACTTTCCATCAATGATTAAAATGGAATGGGTTTAAAGAACCTTTAGGAAGTACAGCCGCAATGACTTTGCTTGGTGAACATTACTCTGTAGCTATTAGAAAACTAAAATGCCTCCTGCCATCCATTCAACAGAAAGTCAAAAGCAACTCACTATGCTCCAAAATTTCCAGAATTATTCCCGCTTCCTCTTTTGTCTTCTTAGTAAAGGTACCTCATATCTAAGGTCTAGGACACTGGATACAAATGCCTAATGTGCACGGCTCTATGTCTCCATCAAATAATGAAGTACTTAAGTTGCATAGAGAATATGCTGTATGTATATTCAGCAATTTTGGAACAACCTTAACCATGATTTCAATTGCCATCTCTTGCTTATCATGTCGGAGAAACAATAAAGAGTTGCCAAACCTTTTCCCTATCCCATGATTTTCTACCCTTTAACTCAAGCTTCCCAAATGAAGTGTGGCAAATCAACAAATAGATTATGGTTTTGCTTTACCCTAGTGTAGTAAAGAGGAGGCGATGTAGATTATAAAGGTACTTTAATTAGTTAAGCGTAACTCAAAGATGCCGTCAGCTTATCAACAAGGGGCTCAGCTGCTATCTCCGCATTCGATAGCGAGCGCCTGAGCTGTCAGTGTGGACCATACCAATGTGCGTGAAAGGGAGGGGGAAGCAGAGATGGGAAAGGAGCATACCAAGTTACAACACATCATCCTCCCTAGGGAAAGAGGAAAGGAGGGGGGAAGGTGAAGGAGACTGGGAAAACCGGGGAGGGGGAAAGTGGTGACGCACCCCACCCACAACAATGGTCCATGGTCTTTCGCAGAAGACCCTTTAGAAATACAATACTTTGCATTAACATAGCAGATCACGATCTCATTATGTATTGTTTGTGCCAGTGGGGAGGGATCCTAGGTCTATCACTCTTCCTGTGTTGTCTGTCCCCCTCATTGAGGTCTCCACCCTCCATTCCTCTTAAGCCTGACCTAGCTTCTCTCCCCTCTGTGGGCACCACCCGATCGTGGCTCCATAATCTTCCATCTTCCATGACCACGGAGTTCTTTTTTGGCATTCTGATGGTACTGGGAGCATAGAACTTTTCGCCACCTTTCCTTAGTCTTTCTGGTTTACTGACGTAGACTTTTTGTCCTCGCTGTAACTCTCTCTCCTTGACTCCCCACTTCCTGTCGTACCATTCCTTGTATTTCCTTTGATTGGTTTCTATCCTTCTCTTGATCTCTTTGGGATCGGTCTCCTCTATTTGCTTTCTTCCCATCCAATTTGGGGTCAGCTTCGTTCCAGCTTTCCTTCCTCTCAGCAACTCGAAAGGAGTACATCCTGTAGATTATTTTGGCGTGGTGTGGTATGCCCACAGCATGTCTCTTATTGCCTCCTCAATGTTTTCTCCAGCTTGATTAGCCAGCTGCATGCACTCTTTCAACATGCGGTTGACTATTTCCACCTTGCCATTTGCCTTTGGGCAATATAGTGGGGTGCGGATATGGGCTATGGAGCAGTCCTTCAGAAAATCCCTCATCTCTTCAGAAATTAGCTGCACCCCATTATCCGTCACCAGAGTCAACGGGATGCCTTCTCTCGAGAACACCTCCTTCATGAACTCAATGATCGACCTTGTGTTCACGTTATGGATCATCTTGCATGTGATCCAGCTGGACTAGTAATCCACCAGAACTAGTAGGTACCAATCCTGGGGCCCTTTGCCATGGATGGGCCCGGCTATGTCGAATCCTAACTTGTCCCAGGGAATCTCTGGAACTTCCACCGGTGACAATGGTGCTCTTCTAGTGACTTTTGACTTGTCACTCAGGCTGCATGCGTAGCAGTCCCGCACTTTGTCTTCCATCTCACTGTCCATAGCTGGAAACCAGTAGTCCATTCGTAGTCTCGCTTTGCTCAAACTGCGGCCCAGGTGACCTTCATGCGCAAGCTCCACGATCTGGTTTCTTAAAGCCTCCGGTGGAACGAGCTTCCCGGACTTAAGTATGAAATCTCCTTCAACTGACAGATCTTCCCGCACATTCCAATATGGTTGGATGTCGTCCTCCATGTCCTTACACTTCTTTGGCCATCCTGTGAGGATATGTTTCTTCACCTTCTTCATGACTTCATCTTGTTCCATCTGGGTTATCCAAGCATTTTTTTCCACTGCTGCTAGACTCACTTCCAGAATGGAGTCACCACTCAACTCTTCGTCCTCCTCTCCTTCTGCTGGTGCTCTCGATAAAAAATCTGCAACCCTGTTCTGTTGCCCTGGGATATAAGTCACTTTGAAATTATATGCTTGTAGTCCCACAGCCCATTTGGCTATGCAGGGTGTCATGCTTTCCATGTCTTTATTTGTGAAGAGTGAGACCAGGGGTTTGTGGTCAGTCTGTACCTCAAACGGAATGCCCCATATGAAAAACTTGTAGTGACGGATAGCCCAATATACCGCCAGTGCCTCTTTCTCTATGGTCGAATAATTCGCTTCTGATGAAGTAAGGGTCCTTGATGCAAAGGCCACCACTTTGACTTTGCTTCCCTCTCTTTGTGCTAATGTCGCCCCAATGCCTCTTTTGCTGGCATCTGTCGATATGATGGTGGCTCCATTAGGGTCGAATTTTCCAATGTATGGGGCTTCAATGATTGCCTTCTTTATGCTCTTCATGGACATCTCTTGTTCCTTTCCCCACGCAAATACACTATCTTTCTTGATCAAATCTCTGAGTGGCTGCGACACCATGGCAAAGTCCTTGATAAATTTAGCCATGTATTCAGCAAGCTCTAAGAACGACAGTATGTCCTCTTTGCTTTTGGGTGTGGGGGCGTCTCTCACTGCTCTGACTAAGTCGTACTTAGGCTTGATACCTTCCTCCGATAAAGTGTGTCCAAGGTAGTCCACCGAGCTTACTCCTAGCTTGCACTTGCTTGGTTTAGTGGTGAACCCAACTTCCTTCAGCTTCTCTAATACTTTCTTTGCCATCTCATTGTGTTCTTCATCGCTACTTCCATAGATCAGTATGTCATCTTGGAAACATATGGTCTTCTTGCAGTCTTTCAGCACATGTTGCATGACTCTTTGGAAGGCTGCGGCCGCGGACGCCAAGCCAAATGGCATTCGCTGAAACTTAAAGTTGCCAAAAGGAGTGGTGAAGGCCGTTAAAATTTGCGAATCAGGATGCAGTTTGATTGGGTAATAAGCAGAGGAAAGGTCTAATACACTGAAATACTTGGCCCCCCGGATTGTGCTCAACATCTCACTGATACGGGGAAGAGGAAACCTGTCCACCAGGATGTTTGCATTTAGATCCCTCAGGTCCACGCAGAGTCTTATGCTGTTTCCTCCATCTTTTGCCGTGATCACAATCGGGGCCAGCCATGCTGAACTCTCAATTTCGGTGATAACTCCTTGACTGACCAACCTTTGAAGTTCTTGCTGAAGGGGTTCTCTCATTCGCAACGGAATTGACCTTGTCTTGTGCACTACTGGTACTGCCTCCTTGAGAATAATCTTGTGCATATAGTTTTTAAATACACCTAGCCTTTCACTGAACACCTCCTTAAACTCTTCTGTGAGGTCCCCCGCTATGCCTGCCGGATTAATTAGTAACACCTGCTCTTTGTTATATGGGTCTAGTTTCATACCCAACTCCTTCTGGTGTTTCCAGCCCAATAAGGTCAAGCCACTGGTGGACACATACACTTTCCCCACCGTGTGCCTGTCTTTAAATGAGATTCTCATGGTTACCATTCCCTTAAAGGGATTTTTCCCTTGTTGTACCCCTTGGGACTGATATCTGCTTGCATCATTTTAATGGGGTGATGAGCAAATTTGTCTTCAAATACACATTTGTCTACCAACGTATAGGGTGAACATGAATCAGCATACATACTGAACTTAATACCATCAAGTAAAACATCACATTTGGGATAGATGTCATCATTGTTTTCATCCTCTTCCTCTACTTGGAAGATATACAATTTCTCCCCCTCCTCTTCCTGAGGTGATTCCTCAATTGCATGTACAGCTTTGCTGGGTGCCTTACACACTTTTGAATAGTGCCCCCACCTGTTACACTTCCTGCATTGTACATTTCTCGCTGGACACTTCCAGTTGTTGGCCAAGTGATTGGGACTACCACACTTATAACATACCATAGAACCTGTCTTACTGCGAACCATCTCTTTACTCTTTTCCCCTAATTTACATATGGTTTCGCCTTCCATGTGGTTCTTGTTATCTGCCCTCTCTTTGTTTGTCCCCTCCTGTGGTTTCATTTCCCTCATGCACCGCGCAGTGTGTTCTAGGCCCTTAGCTATGTTGATAGCTTCTTCTAAGTTAGGGTTCTTGGTGAGTAATTCCTCTTGTGTTTTGGTATCATTAGTACATCTAACGAGTTGGTCTCTAATCAACGAGTCTGTGAGTTGCCCAAATTCACATGTTGCTGACAATCCTCTCAACACTGCTATGTACGCACTCACCCTCTCCTCCTTCTTCTGTACCCTCTTGAAAACTTGTGTCTTTCCATCACCACATTTATTTTTTCTTTAAAGTGTGATTCTAACTCCCTCAAAGTGCTCTCGCAGATATTGATACCCTCCACTACTTCCTCTTGATCATCCTCCACCAGTCTCCCTGTTATGTCTTCATAAATCTTTCTTCCATGTGTGCCTAAATTGTGGAGTAGTATGTGCTGTTTCCTTATGTTAGAATAATTACTACCTCCTATGGCAATAAGATATGACTTAAATATGCCTTCCCACCTCCTCCAGGGAATAACTGGTTCCCCCAATTCATTCAGAAAAGGTGGAGGCTGACTCATGCCTGCACCTGCCATTGCCATGAACTGACTAGATTTCTCAAAACACCCTTTATGAATAAGCAGGTAAAGGAAGAGTTAATAAAACTGAAAGGGATATGCTCAGGAGAATACTTCCACTACAAACAGTCCCGTGAAAATTACACTTTTTTCCACACAGAACTCAGTCTCCCACATCAGAACATGTTTTACCACACAACTGAAAGTACTTTTCCTTTCAAAAAGTCCCCTTTCTTTTCCTATGGTTCACTGACTTATAAACCAATGGAGGAGCACACTCCTCCCCACTTGGCGGGAACTTCCTGTGGTGTAGTGTCTCTCGACGTAGATCCTGTCAGAACGAGACAGCCTTAGAAGAGGGTAAGTCTGAGCCCTACGCTGTGTTGCAATAGTTGGGTTTGCTCTTAAAGTTCCTTTAATTGACCCGTTTCAACTTTACTGACAGAAAATTCATTGGCTCGCGTTCTGGGAAGGTGCGTGTTGAACGCTGCTCTTTCTTTTCTCTGCTTGCCGTCGCGCCTGCCCTGCGCTGCTGCTAGACCCAGATGACGAGGCTTCCACACGAGCGCCGGCGCCTGATCAAAGCCGTGTGGTGACCGAAAACACAGCGCGGTTGTTAACTCTCCTTTGCCGGTTCAATCATACGTTCCGTAGCTCGCAAAGTGCCGCCTCAAAAAACAATTTTCTGGTCACGTCGCTGCACTAATTAGAATCAACGCCACCCCTGTGCCCGACCTGACACACGAATGCGCCGCTTTCCCCTCCGTTTATCCTTCACGCTGCTAGCCCACTAAAATACGCTGACACTCTATCACATGTAAGCTCGGAACGCTTTCATTTCAATCAGGCTGCCAGGGCTTAGAACCACAGCCGCAAAGTCACTTAGCTCCCTTCAGTAGATCACCATAGACTTCGATGAATTTTCTCTTGACAAGCATGGATTTCACTCCAGGGAGACGGCATCCACTGTCCCTGGCACAGTCTCCTCACCTCGTCGCCAACAAATGTAGTAAAGAGGAGGCGATGTAGATTATAAAGGCACTTTAATTAGTTAAGCGTAACTCAAAGATGCCGTCAGCTTATCAACAAGGGGCTCAGCTGCTATCTCCGCATTCGATAGCGAGCGCCTGAGCTGTCAGTGTGGACCATACCAATGTGCGTGAAAGGGAGGGGAAGCAGAGATGGGAAAGGAGTATACCAAGTTACAACACCCATTTTTCAATATAGTCCTTCACCAAAAAGGATGACATTACTGCCTCCTACTATCAAGTTGTATTTTGGCAAAGCGTCACCCTGGATCAAGTTATATTTCCTGTTAGCACATGCATTAGTGGACTATAGTCTAGAACCCTGATGATTGTTATTCTGTGACTCTCATTCTTACTCGTTCAGAGTAATCATGCCTCTTTAACAGTGAGGAGACTCTTTTTTTTAATGCACCAAGTATAATAGAGAGCAAAGGTACAAAGGAGAGAAAAGGTACAATGGGCCAGATTCATCAAACAAAAATCCGCTCGCAAAGGGCCAGATTATGAGAATCTGGCCATTTGCGAGCGGTATTTTTGCATTTGGGATGCATCAACCCAAATGCAAAAATCGCAATTTTAGAAATCGCTAAATTGCGATTATTTGCATTTAAGGAATCTCAATTTGAGATTCCTTAAATGCAATGCATGAAAGTTTTTAAAATAGCCAATTTGCTAATAGGGCACGCAAATTACCATGAAGTACAACTAATTTGCAAAAACTTTGAAAAATGCACTAAAGTGCATTTTTCAAAGTTTCATGTTGCTCACACACATGCCAATTGGGTTGTTGATGCATCTGGGGGAATGTCTCTTATGAGATCATTACAGATGACACGGAAAAGTGGAAACATTTATATTTTCACTGAAGTCCAGTTTTAAACACCAGTATTTTGGTGGGGGGGGAGTCTTGCAGCTGGATGTCTGTCTGCTGTGTCCATAGTATGCCAGTTCCAAAATGATATGAAGTTTCTAGACTCGTAAGCATGTCTTCAGTCTGTGTTATTTTTTCCTGAGTGAGTTGTATGGTGTAATCCGCGTTTTAAAAATCATAGGCTGTGATGTAAGCTGTTGCCTTTCTTGGCAGGTATCATCCTCTCGTTCTCTACATTGATATTGATATTCAACATTGAGATGGCGTAACGGAGGCTTTTGATCTCACACCTCGGGTTATGACAGTCTCCTTTCATAAATATGGCAGATATTTCTTTCCTGGCACAGGTATGTTTTTTATTTGAAATACAGGTAAATCTCTTTTTCATCTGCTTTGGTGATGTTTAGTGAATATTAGTCTTGGGACCTGATTTAAATCTCAGCGGACGGGTTACTCCATCACAACAAATATCCCATCCGCTGAAATATAAATCCCATAGAATATAATGGGATTTATATTTAGGTGGACAGGATATTCGTCACTGTTGTGTGATGGGTAATCCGTCTGCCGAGATCCAAATTAGGTCATTGGTTTAGTTTCTTACACCCCGCATACCATCACTACGCATACCATCACTCCGCATGACATTACATCCAGCATACCATCACTCCGCATGTCATTACATCGCATGCGCATTTACAACGCATGCGATGTAAAGACGATCTACCTCGTTGTGAGGAAACGGAGGCTATTCCGTTTCCTCACAATGACGTGCACTGTGCACCGCGCCTCAGACGAAGCAGGAACATGTAGAGCGGACCGACGATGAGAGAGAGGTAAGTAGTGGGGGTTACTTTTTTAGGGTTTATGGTGGGGCGTGCAGGGTAGTGTGTAGGTGTAGAGAGCAGAGTGGGGGTCGGGGGAGGTCGTGCTGGGGTAGTGTTGGGTGGTGTAGTGTAGGGTAGTGTTTTAGGGTTTAGGGTATTGTCTGGGGTAGTGCAGGCTAGTGTTTTAGTATAGGGAGTAGAGTGGGGGTCAGGGGAGGGTCTTGCCGGGGGTAGTGTTGTGGTCTTTGTGTATTGTAGGGTAGTGTTTTAGGGTAGTGTTGGGGGGGTCGTGCAGGGTAGTGTTTCTGTGTAGGGAGCAGAGTGGGGGTCGGGGAGGGTGGTGCTGGGGGTAGTGGTTAGGGTTTAGGGTTGTGTTGTGGTCTTTGTGTAGTGTAGGGTAGTGTTTTAGGGTTTAGGGTTTAGGGTAGTGTCAGGGGGTCGTGCAGGGTAGTATTAAGGAGTAAGGAGCAGAGTGGGGATTGGGGCAGGGTCGTGCAGGGAGTAGTGTTTTAGGGTTTAGGGTAGTGTTATGTTGTATGTGTAGTGTAGAGTTGTACTTTAGGGTAGTGTATTAAATGTACAGTTTTAAATTAATACTCAAGAATTAGATAATATTTAAATGACTTACCCACCCAAAACCAGTTTTCGTGCTATCTGTCCTAGTGGATATGGAACATTTTAAAAAAAAAACAATGAGATGTACACTTTTTAATTAATACTTAAGTATTAATTAAAAAAAAAGATTAATTAACATACTGTGATTTTTATTACTTACCCACCCAAAACCCCTGTGTTCCCTGGCATCCCGTGGTAAGTGACTAAAATAAAAATAAAAACATTTTCGCATTGAATTTTCATTGCTCTAGCATACGTTGTTATAAACAGCGTGGTAAAGGAACTTTTAATTGATTGAATACAATTTGTGTTGTGTTTGCTTCGTTATAAAAGCTTGCGGGGTCATAGCGTTTGCGTAGAGATAATTTTGTGGTAATGGTATGCAGAGTATTTGGCTGCGGGGTAATGTTGTATATTCATTTAAAACTGATGTTTTCAGTGCTGTTTTGGGTTTCATTCCCTATGAAAAGATTGTTCTTTACCTGTTTTAAATTAGAGATGGTGTAAGTGATGGTGTAAGTTGCCAATAGATAAACATGTCTTGAAACCAAAGTCTCTTTTTTTGAGTGGAATGAGCTGAATTGTATATCTAGATATGCTTTTCCATTACCTTCCTTTTCTTCCCTTTCACATGCCTTGATGGTCTTATTCCAAACTCTACCATCCTGTAACACAGCTAAATGCTCTTTTACATCTCTTTAACATGTAACAGTCCTGAGAAACACTAACACTCGTTTGACATGTGAAGCTTTTTTTTCTCTCTCTCTAACCAAAATCTCCAACTTTCTCCACGTCCATTTATTTCTGGCCCATCCATTCATTGTTTACTCTTGTCCCTGCTTTCCGTCCTCTAAACAAGGTGAAATGCGAAACACCAGTGATGATATATGGCATAGTTCATATAGCTTAGAGCATGTCTTTAATGACAAACTTCAAACCAAGACCATTTATCTTTAAACTATATGATTGATCTGTTCCATTAAACCATTACTATAAGGATGTTGGAGGAATGTTTTGATATACCAATACCGATAGAATCTAGTAAAAACTACATCTCAGCTGATGCCAATTGCGTACTGTTATCCATCACAATGTCTTCTGCATAGTCTTCCCTTTCTAAAACTCTGCGACAGTGGGTGTGCTGATGAACTACACATTTTACTACGGGTCACTTGGACATGTAATCTACAAGAGCAAGGTCAGACTTGGGTGTACTTTCTAAAACACACACTGGACCAGAAATGAACTCAGTAAAGGGTGGTGCATTATCTGAAGGAGAGCAGAGAAGGGAATTGGAGTCAGATGTTGTAGGTTTGCATCCAAGCACTGGCCAAGCTTAAAAGGTTTGCTGATGCGTTGACACTGATTTGGGTAAATTGAGATGTGGTGGTCTTAGAGGGCTCCACAACAATGGTTTGAATCTTGCCCAACAAGTTTACTTTGGTGTCAGGGCCATAAAGGGGAATAATAAGAGAATATGTTTGCTGTAGTGGTATGGTCAAAGCAGTTGAACACTATGTAAGGGAATGCTGAGAGTCTATATTAAGTGACAAAACTTAAGTAACCTTCCCCATTGATGCTGTGATGGGTTCAACGGCTACATGGAGCAAGCTAGCACTTTATATTACTGTACTCAAGACAAATACCTTCAGAACATCATCAACATAACTGTCATCCTTCTCTAAATCTACTTTTAACTGCAACCTAGAAAGACAGTCAGCAGTAAAGTTCTTTGCCCCGCTACGTAGTTCAATTTATATCAAAATTCCTGTAAAAGTGCAAAACATATGTGCCTTCCATGCCAACCATCCTGTACTCTCTATAGGTTTAATTATGCCTAGCGCACACAATTTGATCTCAATCTTTGTCTCAGATTTAGGGGACTTTTATGCACGTCAGGCAGAGCACTGTCTTTCAGAACAATGGAGTGTTGGATGCATTGTAATACAAACCTCAGAATGTTCATCCACCCATTTGTTGTCACTCACAATTCACCCTTCAACATGTTCAACACCACAACAAATGCAGTCTCGTTCTTTGAGCCATATGATTGGCATCTGCTACCATGTTGAGATCACTTTGCTTATCCCAACCCAACAAATTGAGCACATTTTTAATCAAATACAAAACACTCTAGTTACATGATATCAACTTTTAATTCAGCCTCAGGCTTGCCTAAAACGTCCACAGTCTTCCTACCATAAGCAAAAAAAACTATATTCTACTCCCAGAGTTGCACCTGATGTAAATTTCCAAACTCTTCCTCTAAAGTGAGAGTAAACAACAATCTTGTGTCATCCATAATTTGTACTGCCACATTGTTTTTTATCCCTCTACCAACCATGGATGCCATTTAGATTGTATCATCCCTTTCAGACACTGAAGGCGATATCATTAAAACAAATGTCTATCACTTTAACAGTATGGTTAATCTTACATTTACTACTCATTTTAGCCTTGCACACATGCCTAGAATGCCCCCTGTTTACATATTTGAAATAGATTTGATTCTGGGCTGTACATAGCTTAGGATTCTCATATGTGACTTACTGCCACAACAGAAACATAAATTTATATTTTTTCTTATGCAATCCCTTGAAGGTTGTACACTCGAAAAACACTTGCATCTTATCAATGTCAGACAAAACTTTACGTTATTCCTCTGGATTGTATATTTGTTTAACTTCCAAACTCTAAGTACCTGGGTTAATTACTCTCAAACATATTTCAGAATGTTCAATACTTCCGACTATGTTTAATGAAACGTCTAGAATCTCGTTACCTTCAGTTGCAATAGCATTACCTGTATTTTTTTCATTACTGTTTTTTTAGATTATTTTGTCCCTAATGATTTCATATTTAAGATCCAGGTGACTAGCTGTGGTAGCTAGTGTTCTTAAAGCATCCACAAAGTCATCAATAGGTTCGCTTGGAATTTGGTTTCTTTGGAACCATTTGTCATTTTAGCACTACATTTTTTAGGTTGAGCTGGCGTTGGAGTGCGAAGCGCTCCCGCCAGCGAGTTCTATAGTCACCATGTTAACTGGCAAGGGAGATAGAGCTGTGCACGAGCCGCTATTGGCCTGTGCACGAGCCGATTCAGCTCTGTGAACGCGCACGTCTCCGGAAGACGTGCTGCGCCCGAGCCGCCTCCCGCTTGTTTATATAAAGGGAATACGCAACTTATTCTTTTATGGTAAGAAATACAAATCCAAAGGCCAAACAGAACTCTTCAGAGGCTGTTCCAGTGGAATGTTTCCTCTCTTAGGAATCCACGCATTTGGATTGGTTGAGGGGAAGGTAAACATTGTGACCAGTCGGAGCTCACGGACTGCACAACAATGGATTCAGCAGTGGCATATCCAGGGCCCAACTGTCTCACCTTCCACCGCTCTGAGATGAAAATTAGCCCTCCTTTAGCCCAACTAAGAGTCTTCAAATTGGAAACAGGGAAGAAACAATCTTAGAAAAAGAGGCACCCGGACCGAAGAAACTATGGAAACTGAAGAAAATAAAGCAGAGGAAGCCACCCATCCGTAAGTAACCTGAAAAGCAATTTTTCAAAAAAGTAACAGCGCAGCTGCGAAACACGCTGTAAAAAAATATGCCTTAAGGACGCAGATTTTGTATTTCCCTTTTATTATACACTTCCCTCACATTGACACATTCATACATATCTCATGTCGTAACAGGGAGACCAAAAAGGAAACCAACAAAGGGAATAAAGAGGCAAAATAGAACAATCACTTTGGCCTAAGTTACATTTTTGCAGCTGCAATTTCTCTCCCCAAAGTGATGGCGGCAGTTCTTCCACCTCAGTGAAGGTTGAAATGCCACCTTTGAGTTCGTCACCTTGGCAGGGGACGTGTCCCCACCAAAGTGCCATAGAAGGAGCCACTTTTAGGAGTGAACCTCTGGAAAGATTTCCACCAGTTCCTAAGTTGCATGGGGAACTAACTATATGCCAGAAATGCTTCAATTTCTTACCGGTAATTGCATTACTCCGAGTACGTTTTCACCCTAATTAATTACCGAATGAGGCTCGGAGGCCTCATTAAGTAATTAATTAGGAGGGGAAACGTCAGGGGGAGGTAATTTGGGTATTAGAAATGTGTCCGCAAGATGGGTGCACATGCTCCTGGCCTCGATTTGGACTCCACCGACCGTGCTGGGCTGCAATTCCGAGCAAGATGTTTCCTTCCAGAAGTTGCCAATGAAGGTTTAGGCCGCATAATGCGTGAAGGGATTTATTAGGAGTACAGGGACAGTGGTTTGCTTCCTCACCCAAGCTGCTATTTATTTCCGAGCGGTGTCCAAACTCCTTCAATATCATTGTGTTTGGTGTACGATCTTGCAACCTCTCAGGATGTGAAAAGTGCGCCTAACGACTGGTAGTTGAATTAGCAGCAGGAGCTTCCTTCCCACAAGAACATTTTAATTGGAGGCGCAAAGAGTCTACCATTTCCTAGTAGTAGTAGTATCTTTATTGTTTGGTTGTTTAAAAGCATTACAATACAATTTAAAATAGGTAATCATTAGGAGCATCAAAACAAATATATAGGTATAGAAAATAGAAAGGGTAGAAAATATATAAGAATTAAGTAGAAAAGTGAGGGAGATATTAAAATAAAGACATCGCATTGACAACAATAGTAGGCACTCCTTAGAAAATATTTGCCGAGCGAAAGGAGTTCTTGTTGTAGGCGGTCCCTACATCATGAACTCCTTTCACTCTGTAAAATTGGTATCGCTCTCACTTTTCACGTCACGCTTATTGTCATTTATTGGGTGCGCACCTGAATGCCATTGTTTTGGAATAAACACCTGTCATATATTGACCTACATGTCCCTCTGTATATTACTTACAGCTCCCTTTTAAGAATGAACTTCCTACTCTCAATCATAGTGCCCCCCCACTGGGTCATTTCTGAATGGACCTTTAGGCCACACCAGAACCATTGTTTTCCAAAACAGCTTACCACCCCAGGTTCACATATTGGGGTACCCTTGTTTTCTCTATTACCAGATTCTGAGTTAAAGCCGCACAATCTACACCTTTCCTCACTTTTGACTCTGATATAGGAATTGATCACCAAAGCATGACAGGGTTTGCTGAATGGCGCTTGCATTAAATGAATAAAATGTACATTGCATTTTTAGTTTCCACTTTTAAAAATAAACCGTGGCTTATCCGTTCCTCTCATAGATTTTCTACTTTAAGATTGCCCAGATATGAATTCAGGAATTCGTTCCATGGATTTTTATACTTCAGTTTGTTCCCTATTATGTCTGACCATATATGGTGGCTTAATGTATGTTCCTTACAGATCTTTATCTTATGCAAACATTTGACAAAAACCAAATTTCTTGCTAATGTCTACTTAATCCGATCAATTTCCGACCTTATCAGGGTTTGAGAAGCATTTGGAGGGAAGCAAAATATATCCATATACAGATGACAAGCCATCTTATCAAAGACGTTGTGAAGGATCCTAAAAGTGATTCTAAGCCATATGTTAAAGATGGTAACAGCTTGCTTCTTACTACTTTTGCTATGGGCTCCTAAGTGGGTTCCGCTATTTTTGCCGGCAGTGCTTTTTAAAGTACAGCCTGAAGAGTTAGCCTTTCTTTTAATTGATAAGTTATGCTCCTTAAAAGTTCCTTGTTCATCAGATCTGATGCCAATTTATCTGTAATTCATCACCATTTCATTTTTTCCCTTTATTTACGTACCAGGTACCTTGCTTTCTCATTTTCCATGCAATTATCATTATCTTTGTCCTATTAAGTTTTATTTCCATCTTGTGTTTTTTGCTGTATGTGCCAAGCTCATTAAGAAGTCTTTGGAGCCCTATTAGCGTTTTGCTCATGAGAACTATATCATACCCATACTGTAGGCAAGGGAAGTTCTCCTAGCTAGGATGTGCTGCCACTGTGTTTAAAGAGTAATTTAAGTTGGGTATATAGAGATTAAACAATAAGGGGAGCAATACACATCGTTGCTTGAGGCGATTTTTAGTGTATATTTTTCTTGATACTACTCTATTTTTTGCCAATTTTATCCCCTAGCCACTTATTCAAACCTTTTAATTTGTAGAATTTGCATTTTAGGTCGAGCGTGGGCAGCGCATGCAATGCTCTGCGAGGCATGCTGTATTGAGGCACAGCATAGAAGCTCTGCCCATTTCCCACCCATCTTTACAATTGGCTCCTGTTACAGTCCTTGCGAAATTGTTGCTTTTCATTTGTGAATAGGCTTAGTAGACCCTCCTTGGTACCGCCTTGTATGCATTTGTAACTTCCCATAACGACTGGACTTTTTACTTATGTTGTCACACTGTCTGCTTTATAAGTCGGTGAGCACTATTTTCTTTAATGATCTTCCCCTATTCCACTCACGGCATCGCAGAAGCCGCCTGTTTTTATATTATTTGTATTTAAATTAACGAAAGCGGGTGCGCTTATTTAATTATTTAATTTACAGCGTGGGCTGCTTTCATTTTAGCAGGCTTGCTTATTTAATTTACAGCACGGGCCGCTTTCACTTTAGCGGTTGCGCTTTATTTAATAATTTCATTTACAGCGCGGGCCACTATCACTTTAGCGGATGCACTACAGATACTATTAAATTAATTACATTTTTTTTGCTTTGGGTGAAAGCGCTGTAACCTGAATACCGCTAGCAGCATCTAAAGAAAGGGGAACAGCCACCATTAGAGTGGTCTTGCATTTACGAAAGTTTAAGCTATTGGCATCAAAAATGACAATGCCTTTTATGTAAGTGTTGCTTTAAAAAACACATAAATAAAAGGCATTGTCAATTACAATGGCAATAGCTTAAACGCACGCAAATGCGAGACCTATTGCATTGCAAATGCTTGTTGGGGATTGAATTTCCTATCCAGAGTTTTCAAGAGAGGCATACAGTAGCTCATTCTTCTCCTGTGCACACCTTGATAATTTCCAAAGGTAAAGTCTTAAAAAACTCTTACCTTCAGCACTAAAATTGTATACAATCATTGCTTTCATCTTTTTTATAAGAAAAGGTGTCTCCATCTATAGATTCAAGGTATGAATCAAATGCCTCTCACCATTGTTCCCAATTCAAAGGTGGTGTTTGAGGCATTGACATTAAAGGAGGAGGTGCCGATATTTTTCCATAGTCACAAGAAATGCTCAACCTTTAGTGGAAGTATAAATTCACTACACAAACTGATACTCTGCCCAATTGCTATGCACACATTGCATGGGCGAATTGCTGCCAAATGCGCTCATCATTAAAAAAAATGGACAGGTAGAATAGGATAAAATCAGTGGCAGCTGGTGAGGTTTGTGAGTTGCGAGGCTGGGATTGGTGGCAGGGATTGGTGGCAGGGGCGTGAACCGCGCATTGTTTGTAAGGTTAGGGCTAAAAGAGGAATAGTTTTCATAGAACTGTCTTAGCAACCAAGCCTCTGACTTGCTTCTTTAGTGATGCATGTGTGCAGCAGTCAAGAAGTTTGTGAATGCATATCTGGTGAAGTAGAATTCTTAATTAATTCATTAAGTTAGCTTCCTGCAATCAAATATGTTTTTACCGCCATGTCACATCTGTTTCTTGGCAGGCACAGAGTTCGTTCAAAAGAATCATTATTTCACATCAAACCTTTGAAATTAGACCCAGACCATTTTTCTTGCCATATTTTTGGAGGCTTGAATGTGATAAAAGCCCCTTATAAATTGCTAGGGCTCTCAACCTCCTCTATGTTGAGCTTTCAATCCTAGCTATCTGTTACTTTGCATTATGGTACTTGCAGTTTTTGTCTTTCTCGTATTAAAAACAGAACTGAGGGTGGAATTAAACAAAGATAGAGGTCTGGAAATAAATGATTAATTCTGGTGATGTGTTAATGTTTGCACAGATGCGTTTGCTTGTGTCTGTGCGTGCATATATGTGATTGTGAGTAGGTCAATTTGGTCACTGCTTATTGCTTGTCATCCCATGTAAGTGGATGCTGCTCTGTGTACGGAGGGATTTTACTGATGTGCAAAACTGTAAATCAGGTTGTCCAGAGAAGTGTTACTGAGAGTGGTATCCTCTGTTTGGAGGAGATGGGGAGGAGGTTTCTAAATTAGGTGTTTGTAAGGATAGATAAACCTCATGAACGTGCAAGGTTCCTTTAAAATTAGAAGAGGCACCTCTCAGCAACCTATCTGAAGCACACCACTTGGTCTCACGCACATCATTATAATGTAATTTAAGATCTCTTCGCTTTTTTTAACTCCATGCTCTCATTCGGCACAGGGGGTATAGAAATTCTTTATTTAGATATAACACAGATATCTTTAAAAGAGGATTACATAGTTCACGTTGTATACAACTCATTAAAAATAAAAACAGCAAGACAGTCAATTAGCCAGCCATGATAAAAATAGGGGTCTTCCGCATCCTGGGCCTCCTAGGTCCATAAAAAACTTTTTTTTTTTTTTTTTTAAAGGATAAAAACCAGAAGAAAAAATAGTGCAAAAGTTAAAATCTAATATACAGGGAACTTCACCCCATTTTCTTTACTCTCACTGAATTGGATATCAAACAACTAAAAAACGACCCAATTCTCCTAGGGGTACTACTCATATTCTTTTCGTTTCATCCCCCTAGAAATTTGGGATGTATCGTAAGGATCATTAAGTAATAAAAAGGAAAAAGGAAATAAGAGGGAGGATTTAGCAGGACCTCTTTAACTTAAAATTGCGATATGCTTGCTGGATGAACTTTGTAAGTCTGATATTTAAGTCAGTGTTTTTAGGGTTCAGAGCCACAATGATGGCTTGCCTGCAGGTTCGGGCGCCCAACCTATTCCATTCGGCTTTTAGTTTGCACCTGCGTTGGAGGTTAAAGGCTGGGCAGAGGCAAACCACGTGTAGCAATGTTTCGGCTGTTTTACCGCACCCTCTGCAGGTTAGATCTTCCGCTGTCCGTCTCCAGGGAGGTAAATCTTGCAGAAAACGCCAATCACCCATTCTAATGGCTATAAGGGTGCGTTTTAGATACAGTGAATATGTGCAGGGAAAGTAAGCAGCGGGGAGTAGCCGACTGTAAGAATTTACAAGGGCCCAAGAATGGCTGCGTTTTGAGAAGAGCGCTTTGTCTGTGATAAGTGATCTCATTCTTACACATTTTTTTATGGCGATTTTAAACGCTGTCTGACTGGGGTTAAGAGCCCATAGGTCACCTGCTGACATTTGTTGAATGTAGTCCTTAAAAAGGCGACCAAACGTTCCACCTGGATTTTTCTGGGAGATTTCTAGCTAGACTAGAGATTCTAGTGAGCCTGGGTTAGCCTGCCTCAGCTTGTGACACAAGTTTAGGTATGCACCAATATTGAAAACCTCATAGTTTGGTAGCCCCATCTCCAGTCTTATCTGTGCAGCAGATGCAGAAGTTGGCAACTGGAGGACCTTTTTATAGATTTTGGTGGTATGTTGGTTTAGGGCCGTATTCAATTTACCCTTGAATGACTCTATCCCGTATGATAGGGTGGGGCCGATTTTCGCTCTCAGGACTTCCAGGAGGGGCGAAAGAGTTGGACCTGAGAGGTTTTTCGAAAGCTTGGTTAAAGATACTGCAAGAGTCGTGGCTTTAACTGCAATCTCATGGCGCTGTTTTAAAAGGTTGCCCCTTGAATCCAGGTAGACACCAAGATATTTATACGATTGACCTATCGCGAGGCTTATGTTGTTAAAAGTCCACCCACCGCAGACATGTTGTTTCTTCCCAAAGGGGACTACTTGGGTTTTCTTTAGATTGACTTCTAATTGATTCGCTATTGTGTAGCGAAGCAGTGTGTCAAGGAGCCTTTGCAGCCCGACCTTGGTAAGGCTGAAAAGAACAAGGTCATCGGCATATAACAGATTACCGAGTGCCGTGCCGCCCACCTTTGGAGGATGACTATTAGTTTCATCCAGGGTCTGTGACAGATCTGCTATAAACAGGTTAAAGAGAAGGGGGGCCAGCACGCATCCCTGTTTTACACCTCTCGTTGTCATAATTTTCCGCGAGAGATGCGTGCCGGACCCTAACTTCACTCGTACCCAGGTACGGGAGTGAAGTTGAATCATGGCCTCCAGTAGTTTGTCCGGGATCCCCCACTTCCTTAGCTTTTCCCATAGAGCCGCCCTAGGAACCCTATCAAATGCTGCTTTGAAATCGACAAAGCAGCATAGCACTGTCCTGGATGTTAAGAGTGCTTTGTCGACGATGGTTGACACTGCTAGGAGATTGGTCATAGTCCCTGAGTTGGCAACGAACCCCGTTTGATTCATTGGAATCCGGTTGTGTTCCGTTGCCCATTTCTTCAGGTCCTCCAAGAGGAGGCCTGCATAGTGCTTAGCCTCAATGTCCAAAAGAGCTATGAGTCTGTAGTTGTTAGGGGCAGCGCGAGATCCTGATTTATAAATTGGATGTATTATTGCACCCCGCCATGAGTCTGGGATGGTTGCGGTTCTCAGGGCGTAGTTGAAAAGGTTTGTTAGAGTTCCTGACCAAAAAGCTACATCAGATTTGAAAAGGTTCTGTGGCAGGCCATTTGGGCCCGGTGCTCCATCTGATCTTGCTTTAGTCACAACTGTCGCTACTCTGTCTTGGGACACCTGAAGATCCGTATTGAGTGAGCTTGACGGCTCAATGGGTGTATTCCGCTGGGTGCTGGCCCCGATCACGGTCTCTCTCAACGGACCACATCCTATGGGTCCTAGATGTTCTGGGGAACTGAAATGGTCTGTGAGGAATGATGCCCATTCAGACTCTTGGATATTTGCTGATCCGAAGCTGGTGGTGCTCGGATTGGTGTGGTTTATTAGGGCCCAGAACTTTCTTGGGTTTTTGCTCTTACTCTCCCACACCAGTTTGCACCAAAATTGATTTTCGTGTTTCTGTTTGTCTTTGAAGGTCGCCAACCTAAATGACTTTTGGGCAGCTTGATAGAGATTTAAACATTCGCTGTTCCCAGGATATTTTGCAAGTGACCACAGGGCCTTATTCCTGGCTTTCTTAAGTAACTTTGACTGTAATGAAAGTTTAAAATTGTGAGGCTGAGTTGTCCTTCGGGCCTGCTGTATTACTGGAAAACTGTTGGTCAGATGGGAGCACAGCATTGTCCATATTACGATAGGGGAGGTATCTTGATCGTTTCCGCCTTTTATACGTTCCATGCATACCTGTAGGATAATTGGGCTGATATCATCGCTCCACTTAAGGCGCTTAAGATTTTCCGTATATGTTCCCAGACACGCTGAGGGTGCGGGTTTGTGCTTCACTGTGTTTGTGTTAAGGGATATGACCTGGGGCCTGTGGTCGCTTTCAGAATGTGGAAGGATACAGAAGCTGGTCAGACAATGAAGCAGGTCCGCGTTACAGATGGTGTAATCCAGATAAGAGTGTTTGCTACCGTTAGTCCAGGACCAATTCGGGGGGATATCCCCCGAAGACCTGCCATTCATTACCAGGTAGCCGGCGCTGTAGAGTTTCATCACACAGATCTCACCCAGACCGCAATAGGCTTGATTGGTTGGTTTGATTTGTGTCAAGGCCTCAGTAATGGGGAATAAGAAGGGCCCGTCGGTGTCTGCTAAGTCCCCCTGAAATAAGTTGGTATTAAAATCCCCCGTGACAATGCAGTCTGAGTCGGGGTGTTCCGCAGCTATGTCGCTCATTATTTCCGTTAGGCGTGCCAGGTGATCTTTTTTTGTACGTGTATTGGGGTTGATATATACATTAAAAAGAAGTGGGCGCTGTTTTCGCCACAAGTTAATTTTAACCCCGAGTAGCCAGTCTTCCTTGATACTTAATCGTGAGATTGGGCCTTTTAGGTTATTTGATATGTATATTGAAAGGCCACCTTTGGCATGGCCGTAGCGGCTGTCCCTGAGTGCAGGTTTCCATAATTCAATATAGCCAATGACAGGAAATCCTTCTGTAGCCCAGGTTTCCTGTAGGGCTATTACTGCATGTTCGCATAGGAAAGAAAAAGTGTCAGGGTGCGTAATTTTCTGATGAAGGCCGCTAATTTTCCAAGAACATATAAGAAAAATGGGATCAGCTTCTGGAATAGGAGCGGTTGTAGATGGAACTACTGGTGGAATTGGCATTGCTTGGAGTTTGTTGTTATGGGCAGAAAGCTCTACTTCAGAGGGTCAATCTGAGCTTTTGGTTGACAAGATTGCTGGGAGCCATTCCCAGCCTAGACTTGTGTCGGCGTTGGAGGCCACCGTTGGAGGAATATTATACAGTTCCTCGGATCCTGCCGCGTTTTTTAAGATCGAATACGGTCTGAGATAGGGCGCTGGTCTGGTAGTACCAGCATTTCGAGGAGGTATCGGCTGGATTAGTAGGGAGGTGGGGTAACCTGGAGTGGAATATGGATACACTCTGATGCCCCAGTCCCGAAGGGTGGTCTTGTGGTTCAAAAAGACTCCTGCCCAGCTGGCCGACTTGAGTGACACTAGCGTTACCTCGGACGGTTGGGTGCCTCTTGGTGGGAGAAATTCGATAGATTCTATGTCCTCCGATGCCAGGCCTGCGAACCCCGGGATGCCTTCCACGAGTTTTATTATGTTAGATCTGTTGAGGATATCTTGTCAACCCCTTGATTTATATTCTGGTGCCAGTAGGATGTGAAAGAGTGAGGAATCATTTTTATTCTCTTCTTTGGGTATGCTTGGGGCCGACTTGTTGATTTTATTAGTAGACAGGCCTGCGTCTGTTTTCTGCACCTGTTGCATTGGACAATTAGGAACCTTCAATGAAGGATGACTGGTTTTGGGCACAGTTGTTTTTTGGATGTAAATTGTTTTTGTGAAATTCATTCTTGTTTTTACAGTGTCCACACGGGGAGGAGTTGTGGCCGACACTGGGTTAGATTTTATTAAAGTAACTGTGGGCCCTATTGGGCTTGGCTCAACAGTTTTGGTCATTAGATTTTCCACAGCTATGCTTGATTCTTCGGTTGCTGCTCCCGTAGCTGGTTCGGTAAGATCTTGGATACCCCCCGAGGATGGCTGGGTAGCGCTTGCTGGTGAATCCCCTTTTAATTTGGGGCCACTGGGACTTGTTAAAGTTGGTGGGACATCCGTCTCACTTGTGGCTTTCTTATCAACTGCCTTCGCAAAGAGGGGAAAGAAGTCCTGGTGTGCGGCATTTGCTTTGGCTCTTGTCTTGTTTCTATGTTTGCGCTGTCGTTTGCGCTCTCTCTTGCTGCATGGTGGCTGGGGGGCTGACAACACTTCTGATTTGGAGGGTACCAAGGCCACTGGGCTGGCCATTGACCTGGTCACAGGGTTATCCATGCAGGTTGTGTGTCCGGTGGAAGCCCCGGCGTTTTCACTCGTCACTTCAGTTCGGTCAGAACCCGTTGTTGCTGGTTGGAGGTGTCTGCTTTTTGGCTGATCGTTTAGCTGGTTTGTGCTTGGTTCTGTTCCACCACCTGGCTTAAAGCCTTTATTAGTAATGGACCATGGGTTAGTAGAGGCTTGGTCCGTTACCGATGGTTTTTGCTGTTGCAGACCAGAATTTGTGGATGAGTTACCCCCCTTCAGCGACTTAACTTCCTTTATGACACTGGATAGAAAGTCTGGAAGCGAAGAAAGTGAGTCAATGATTGGGGAGCAACAGCAGACAGACTGTACGAGCTTGTGCTCCTAATATTAAGTTGTTCAATTTGTCGAGTTTGTTATCTATCCCTGCCGTGAACAGGGCTAGAGTATTCAAAAGGTCGACCTGCACGTCCAGTTTGTCCGAATGCTAATTTAGTGCGTTAACTGTTTGTTGAAACGTTAGGAGGAGTTGTGGCCAGACTCCGGTTACGGTTAGGTCTTCTTTGTTAGAGTTAATGTTTGGCGTATGATTGGGGGAGTTTTGGGTGTTTTTGAAAAAGAATAACAGATCCGCTAAGAGCTGGTCGTTCGGATCGGTTTTCTTGGCTGTTTCTCGAAGGGATGATATTTTTGCTACTGGTGGTGAGAATACAGTGTGCTGAGGGCTTGACACGACGTTGTCTATGCGCTGGGGACTTAGCGTGACCAGGAGCTGATTTAATGTGTTAATGACTTGGGGTGAATGGGACGTTTGGAGAGTGATATTGCGCACGTGGGGATTTTGCACATGAATTTGTGCAAGAGTTGATTGGCAGTGGGGAACCATTGTAGGTTCATTTGACGGGGCGTGCTCTTGTTGAGAGGTAAGTGCAGGGGACTCTGGTCTCTGTTTGTGATCTGAAAAGGAACTTGGGTTAGGTTGCAGGTCCACCGGGGAGGACTGGAGCGGGCATACTCCTTGCTTGTCTGTTCCAGCGGATAAAAGTTGCTGTCCTAATTGCAACTGTGGTTGAAAAATGACTGCGGGGTTTTGTTTAGGGCTTACATCCCCTGGCCAAGCCGAGATAGAATCGTTGAAAGTTGATCCAAAGATATACACTCCCGGGGGTTGGGCAGACTTTTTGGATTTCATTGACCACTGTAATGGGGATAACAGTTGTGAAGGAGGCACGCTTATTTCGGCCGGTTGGTCCGGAGCACCAAGCCTTGCTGCGTCCTGGGGCTGGGACTATGGATGCGTATCCAACGTGGTTGGTGTTTTCTTAAAGTAGGACAACAGGTTTGAGTGCTTCATGGTTTTTGGCATGTCTGAACTCTTGCCTTTCTGACTTGAGTGGCAGCAACTGGTTGGAGAAGCTTTTACCGCTGTCACTATTTCCTCGGGACCCAGGAGGGTTGAATGGCTACCCGGATGGGGTTTCTCTTTGGGTGCCGGTTGTTTTGTAATCCTCCGTTTGGGTGCCGCTGTGGTCCTTCTTACCTTCCCCGATCTCATTGCCTCAATTAAATGGAGATAGGCTAAGCTACCAAGGCTGATAGGAGCCTAAAAGTAGTCCAAAATAGTCCAAAAAAGGGGGTTGCTATAGCCTTATTCATTCGGCACAGGTATTGGCATGGAAGTCTTGAATGACAGAATGGTAGTAACCTGTTTATCTCTTAACATCCACTCAGGAAGACCTCCTTAAGCATGTTGCAAAATATGTGCATTAAAAAAAACTATAACAATCTTAGGGCTCAGTCTGTCGACCGTGGACTATTGAAAGTGCAAATAGTCCTTAATGATTTGATGCACGTCTAATACGCACAGACTCCTACTGCAGGCGCACTAGACCATGAAGCCATGTTATCTCCCTCTGCGGCCTTAGAGGACTCACAACGTTAAAACAAGAGTCCTAAAACAGCTCCCACTCCCAGATAAGTTTGACCCAGATTGGGGGTCTGAGCATGGCGGCAAACAGATCTGGGGATGGATCGACTGGTAGGCTGTGTTTGGAGAAAAGTGAGGTTCCTAGAGTAGAGGCAGTTTGCTTCGCTCTAAGATCACTCAAAAGTGTGTGTTTCTCATTACAGGGATGGCAAAGGGGACTGTTTGTACTGCGTACGAGCATGAGTGCAAGGGGTGAAAGAATAAGCAAGGGACCAGACCCTGACACAGGAACAAATAAAACAAACCAAATAAGCCTGGGCACTGCAGCTGTCACTTTTCTTTCTTTGCCTTATTCTGCCACAGTTCCCAGTCTGCACAAATTACTTCACAGACCCAGCACACTTTTTTTTACTACCTCCATGCTGTCATTCGGCACAGGTATTGGCATGGATGCCATGAATGACAGAATGATGGGAACAGGTTTAGCTTTTAAAATCCTCAAGCAGACCTCCTTAAGCACGGTATAAAATATGCGGCAAAACAACTAAAACCCAACAGTCTTGGGGCTCAGTATGTAGACCCTGGAATATTGAAAGTGCAACTAGTAGTCCCCCTATCAATGCACGTCTTTAACCTCACATTACACGGACTGTGTCCTACTACAGGCGCACCAGCATAAGCCATCTTATCTTATCTCCCACTGCGGGCTCAGAGTCCACGCGATGGTGGAATAGTAAAGAGACCAGATAAGCTTGCCCCAGCCTGGTCAAGGTAAATAAGAATATGGGCAAACTGACCTGTTGATGGGTCGACTGGTAGGCTGTGGTCAGAAAGAAGCGAGGTTTGAAACCTCACAGAGAAAAGAAGGAGATAAAGTAATTACTTTGATTTTCCCAGATCACACACATTACAATTACATCTGTGTTTGCCAGTACAGGGAGGCTGTGTGAACTGAGCACAAGCAGGAGAGTGCCAGGGGTGAAAGACTAAGCGAGGACCAGAGCAGAAGGACCAGACACAGAAACGGGCGCAAATACAAAGCAAATGACCCTGGGCCTCGCAGCTGTTTACCTTACAATGCCGCAGTGCCTGGTCTGCTGCCGACACCTTCCGACATGACATACCACGTTGATGAGTCGGAGTGGAGTCGCTGTGACTGGAAGAACCTGCAGTGCTGTGCACAAGGTCACTTTCGGCACTACAAACTGCAGTAAATCAAATCATGTGTCTAAAACATAGCCACACACGGGAGCAAAAATGGCGTCCAGCTCTGAATTATATGCGTGAAGCAATGTGTGTGTCATACACCACAAGTCTACTGGAGTCCTAGACTCGATTTCCTGCCTAGAGCTACTCTACCCCAACCTTTTCCATCTCGTAACAAGTGATCCAGCGCGGCACCTAATCAGGGATCAATACTCAATAACATCACATATAAATGGCCCTTACACATTCACCCAAATCCCTGATGCACTGGTGTCAAGTTTTAATGACGTGACAATAGTTTTCTTCTACAGTTTCATATCTGACATTTCTAAATACATAACTGAACCTTCATGTCACTCTCTTTCCTCTGGTCAATGGACCATTAGTTGAGAAGTTGATGGTAATAATAGTACTATCTATCTGTCTAGTTAGCTAAATAATCACAGAATCTTGGTAAGATTAATACAGTTTATTGCAAAACAATGTGAGAGAAAGAATGCTCATTGAATAGAAGTTACAAGGCTAACACAGAAAATTCCCAAAAGGGAGAAAAAAAGCAACAAAAAATGCAAAGAGTGTCATACTTATCAAATAAACTAAATGGATATGAAGGAGTGGATAGATGAAGAGACATAAGTTTCAGAAACAAAAATACATTTGCAAATGATTATGCAAAATGTAGGAAAACATGAAACTATACTAACCCAAAGATCTCTTAGAAATACTACCCCCCTGGCCAAGGCGGCAGGGGGGGTTCCCCGTGATAGAGTCAGGGAACAAAGATTTCAGGATACAGTAACGGGACAGGATCAGTTAGGCCTCTCTGCAAACCAACGGACACCGACCAATCCCCCCCCCCCCTATCTATCGAATGCGCTCGCTCTCTCTTGCAGCAGCTGCTAACCCCACCCCAGTTATACCCTAAAATCTACATGTCCAACCCACAATAGTTAAAACAATTTTCGGAACTATGTCTTTCATACCACCATGATCACATTCATAATCCTACAGTCTTCTTTGTTTTTACATCGTTCTCATTACATGATCCTCAACTTGTATATACTTCTTTATTCATTCATGATACATGTAACAATTTTCATACTTCACATGAGTCCTTTTTGCTGTGTCCGCGTAAGAAGTATATACACTGACTTCGGGTCTCATGGCCAGTCTCATCTCTTGGCAGGCAAACAATGTTTTTTCGTAGCCGATCAACCTTGGCCTTTCACACTCTTCTGCAGCGCTCAACATTTCTGCCTATTTATTGGGTTATTCATGGTTTTCTCCAGCCTCCATCTATCATGTCAATTTTAGGACATGTAGGCCCATCAGCTCACTATGACGAATAAAACATAGGCATTTCTTAATTGCATGAAATGCACTTTTCACTGTTTACCACCCACATTTGCACTATCCCATGTTAATGTTTTTCTTAAGCAAATCTTTAAGCAAAAGCGACATTATTTATTATTATTTTTAAAGCAAGAATCTGAAAGAAACAGGTTAGTATTAGATTTCTTACCTTAGAATATCCCCAGGCGTCAGACTGGATCCGGAAACTTTTGGGTAGCAGTACCCTTGCGCGTCGGTAGGCGTCGTCTGTGGCTCTGCGTCCGTCGTCGGCATCGTTGGCGCCGTGATGACGTCGAAGTACTTAGACTCCGCCCTCGCGCGCTGACGTCAGCTCTTCTTTTTTCCGCGCCAGCAAGCGCCGATCCGGAAAAAGTGGTACCCTTAGTCAATTTTGACTAAACTTTTTCGATCATTTTTGATCCTTTTTCGAAGTCTAACGACTCCGACGGTGCCGGTAGGGATGCCCGGGTTCAAACCCTGCGCCGACTGCGACCGACTGATGTCAGTTACCGACCCCCATCGCCGGTGTCTTCATTTCCTGGGCCTCGACCACGAAGACAAGGCCTGCTCGGACTGCCGGGCCCTGAGGTCCAAAGCTAGATAGGAGCGGTCCCGCAAGTGAATCGAGCTCCGGCAGTTGGCCTCGCGCCTCTCGAGGTCCCAGTCCGCGAGGAGGTCGAGGGACCGGTCGCTGGGTCGGAGCCACCATAGTTCCGGGAGTCGTCCTCAGTCTTCGGGCTCGAAGTCCTCAGGTAAGCATAAGAAGTCGAAGAGACGTCATCGCTCTTCCGACTCCCCCGTCGCTCACGTCACGCGTCCGGGGGTTCGGGCGACACCACCCTCACGGCTTCGGCGTCGCTGCTTGCTTCATACCCGTCGGTCCCTGGGCAGAACGCGACGCCGGAGGTCGCTCACTCCTCCGTCGGGCTCCGCAGTGCCTTCGGGCCCAGCGGCCCTGACTGGGAGTCTCAGCGGGTCGGGCGCTTCGGCCCTGATGCCGTCGGGTGCTTCGGTCCTGACGCCGCCGGTGACTTCGGTCCCGGCTCCGCAGGCCCCCGCAGGATCCGGTTCCGGATCCGGGTTGTCACCGGTCGACCTCACGACCTCGCCGACACCGGCCCCCAGGGTGTTGCCTCCGGGCGGCGCCATCCCCGATCCCTCCCTCGATTCGGGTCCAGCGCAGCTCTCGACGCCGATCGGAGACTTCTACTTCTATGACACGGCCCCATCTTTTGGTCCTGAGTTTCAGGAAATGGGTGGCGAGGGGGATTGGGAGTGGTCTGAGGACCCTCTGGCACAGGAGTGCCAGTGTTATCAGGACTGGGCAGCTGAGCTAGGTTAGGCCAGTGGTCTGGACACTTCGCCAGACACTGATTTTGTCTCCCCTCCTACTGTGGCTACGGAAGAGGGGACTGCCTATAGTGTGGTGCTGACGCGGGCAGCCAAGGCCTTGGGCCTGGAGCTCCCCGTCGCAGCCGTGAGGACTAACCTCCTCACTGAGGTCCTTAAACCACAGGCAAGCTCGGCCAAGCCTCTGCTGCTGTTTAACGAGGCCTTGTCTGACGTTCTTCTGGGCACTTGGTCCAACCCCGCTACAGGTCAGCCTGTAGATAGGAACGTGGCCAGACACCACCGCCCGGCTCCGGCCCAGCTCCGGGCGACATTTGCTTCCGGTCCACCCACCCCCCACTGAGAGCCTGGTCATCCAGGCCTCTAACTCCCAGACCGCATTCCTGACGGCTCCCCCGATAGGGAATCCAAGAGGTATGAGCAATACGGGAAAAAGGTATTCTCCTCCCTGAGTTTAGGGCTGCGGTCAGTCAACACCGTGTGCCTCTTGGGCTGTTACACCCAATATCTGTGGAACACATTCGCGGACGTGCTGCCACAATGTCCGGAGGGGCCGAGACACGGCACGGTACTCCATCCGGTGTGGCCTGGATACCATGGATTCACTGGGCAGAGCGATGGCAACGGCGGTGGCGATTCGTCGCCACGCCTGGTTGAGGTCCGCCAACTTCTCGGCTGATGTCCAAAACACCCTTATGGACATGCCATTTGACCTTGAGCGCTTTAAGGATTCCAGGGCTACAGCCAAATCCTTGGGCTTCTCGGCCCCCCGCCAGCAAACGGCTGCCTTTCGCGGCCAAGGAAGGGGTGCCCCCACACGTCCTGCCAGCCACGGGCCGCCAACTACCGTCCAGCGTGGTGGCGGATGTGGAAACCACCGTGGCGGCGGTCGGGGACAACGGCGAGGCCAGTCCACACCCGCCCCTGCAGCATCTGCCTCAAAAATGTAAATGTAGTGTATTTTGTAAAGCGCACAGCTGCCCCAACGGGGCGTCCCGGCGCTGTATAACGCTGTGGAACCCTTCCTGGCTTTCCCTGTGAGATGCCCCTCCTGGGCACCCCCAAGGTGAAGTCAGGCATCCCAGTGTTGTAGGGGCCATTGTGGAGATTAAGCAAGCTATTGCCCAGAGTTGCAGCATGGGACCCATGATTAGAGTAGGCACCGAGGCGAGAATTATCGAGTCCGCGGACATTGAGCCCAAGACCCTGCCGCGTCGGGACTTGAACCCTGGTCCCGGGCCTGATCTCTGCTTCAGAGTCTGCCGCTGTAACCAGTGAGCCACACTTCTCCTCAAAAACCCTCCCAGTCCGAGGTTTCAGGCCCATGTGACACCAGTGGGGGGCAGGGTTCGCCATCACCACCTCTACTGGCGCACTGTCACATCGGACAAGTGGGTGCTGCAAATCGTCAAAAGGGGCTACTCCCTCCCCTTCGAGGCGACCCCTCCAGCCATGCCACCGCAGTACCACCGCGTGTCGGGGTATCACTTGAAACTTCTACAAGAGGAAGTTAAGGCCCTCTTGGCCAAGGGGGCCATCAAGCGCATTCCTGGGCCAGAAGTAGGGTGTGGTTGTTACTCCCACTTCTTTCTGGTACCCAAGAAGGGCAAAGGGGGCCTATGCCCTATCTTGGACCTGCGGAACGTCAACGGCTTCCTCCGGCAGGAGAAGTTCAAGATGCTGACTCTAGCTCAGGTCTTAGCTGCCCTGGACCCAAGAGAGTGGATGGTAGCTTTGGACTTGTAGGACGCTTATTTTCATATCCCGGTCCTGCCGGCCCACCAGCGTTACCTGCGGTTCACGGTAGGCCACCAGCACTTTCAGTTTACCGGGCTCCCCTTCGGCCTTACCAGCGCCCCACGGGTGTTCACGAAAGTGATGGCGGTGGTCGCAGCTCATCTGCGCAGGTTAGGGGTTTCAGTCTTCCCCTACCTCGACAACAGGTTGTTGAAGGCAGGCTCGCCCCAGACAGCCGTCAGCCACCTCCATACTACAGCCGACCTCCTGCACCTGCTGGGGTTCTCTATCAATGTGCCGAAGTCACACCTGTGCCCCTCTCAGAAGCCCCTCTTCATCGAAGCGGTTCTAGACTCGGTTCTAGACTCGGTGCTGTTTCGGGTTTATCCTCCCGAGCAGTGGGTTTGGGATATTCAGGCTCTGATTCCGATCTTTCAGCCGTTATCCCGAGTCTCGGTCAGGTTGACGCTGCGGCTTCCGGGGCTGATGGTCTCCTGCATCCTTCTGGTGCATCACGCCAGGTAGCGGATGCGGGCTCTACAGTGGGACCTGAAGTTTCAGTGGGCCCAGCATCAGGGCAACTTGTCCGACCATGTCTTGATCTCGGAGGGCACTGCAATACAGTTGCAGTGGTGGCTCACGGACCGCGATTGGGTCAGCGGCAGATCCCTCTCCCTACCCCAACCGGAGCACGTAGTTGTGACGGACGCGTCCCTCTAGGGCTGGGGGGGCCACATGGGAGAGGTGGAGATCAGAGGCTCTGGTATGTGGCGGAGTCCTGGCTCCACATCAACCTTCTGGAGCTGCGGGCGATCCGCAGGCAATACAACTTGCACTGAAAGCATTTCTCCCCTCTGTCTGGGGGAGTGTAGTGCAGGTGTTCACGGACAACACCACCCCCATGTGGTACTGCAACAAATAGGGCGGGGTGGGATCGTGGGCCCTATGCCAGGAGGCTCTGCGCCTCTGGCAGTGGCTGGAACATCAGGTCGTGACCCTGGTGGTTCAACACTTGGCAGGTTCCCTGAACGCCAGGGCAGACAAACTCAGCCGTCAGTGCATGATGGATCACGAATGACGTCTGAACTCGGACGTGGCGCAAGACCTCTTTCAGCAGTAGGGAGAGCCTTGGTTAGATCTATTTGCCACAGAAGAGAACGCGCAATGTCATCAGTTCTGTGCGTTGGAATTTCCAAGGCGGCACTCCCTCGACAACGCTTTTCGTTGCGAGTGGAGCTGCGGTCTGTTGTACGCCTTTCCGCCTATACCACTTCTGCCCAGAGTGCTGAAAAAGATCAGACGCGACCGGCCCAAGTTATCCTTGTGGCTAAAGACTGGGGGCGAAGATACTGGTATCCCGAGCTACTCAGCATGTCTGTCGATCCCCCGATTCGTCTGCCTCTTCGGGAGGACATTCTGTCACAGCAGCAGGGGACGGTCCTCCACCCGAACCTGTCCAGTCTCCACCTCCATGCTTGGAGATTGAGTGGCGACAGTTGAGGCCATTTGACTTGCCTCCTGAAGTTTGTGATGTGATTCTGGCAGCCAGGCGTCCCTCCACAAAGTCGGTATACGCCTGCAGGTGGAACACATTTGTGGCATGGGGCACAGCAAAGGCTGTGGATCCCCTTTCTGCCCCTCTTTCTGAGGTTCTCCTCTTCCTTCTTTCTCTTGCCCAGCAGGGCTCTTCTCTGGGCACTATCAAGGGCTACCTTTTTGCCCTTTCCGCCTTCTTAAGGCTACCTGATCAGCCTTCTTTGTTCAAGTCCCCGGTTGTTAATAGGTTCTTAAAGGGCATCACTCATATGTTACCCCCTGTTCCTTTCGTGTTGCCTCAGTGGGACTTGAACCTTGTACTTACTTTTCTGATGTGCGCTCCCTTCGAGCCACTTCATAACTGTTCTCTCCGTCTTCTTACGCTTAAGACTGCTTTCCTGGTTGCCATCACCTCTGCCAGGAGGGTGAGTGAGCTCCAGGCTCTTTCCTCCAAACCTCCTTTCCTTTCTGTCCATCCGGACAAGGTTGTGTTGCGGACAAGACCCTCTTTCCTGCCCAAGGTTGTCACAGCCTTCCACATCGGGCAGTCCATCACCTTGCCCACCTTCTTTCCGCCTCCGCATCCCTCTTAAGAGAAAGAGCAGCTCCACTGTCTGGACCCAAAACGTGCGCTCTCATTCTATCTGGATCGCACACGCCAGTTCCGGGTGGATGACTAACTCTTTGTTGGTTACGTGGGCGCTAAGAAGGGACGGGCGATGCACAAACGGACCATCTCTCGGTGGGTTATGTTGTGCATCAAGGCATGCTACTCTTTAGCTAAGAAGGAGCCTCCTGTTGAGCTGAGGGCCCATTCCACTCGAGCCACGGCGGCTACTACTGCCCTGGGCCGGGGAGTCCCCTTGCAGGACATCTGTCTGGCAGCTACGTGGGCCTCGCTGCACACGTTCGCAAGACAATACTGTCTGGACAGCCAAGTCCGGAGGGATGGCTTCTTAGGCCGTTCCGTCCTCCAGGACTTTCTGATTTGATTATTGGTTTGCAGACCCGCCACCGGGGTTGGTATTGCTGGGGTATGTATTCTAACGTAAGGAACCTAATATTAACCTGTTTCTTTCAGATGCATAAGTTACTTACCTTCGGTAACGATATATCTGTAAGAAACAGTAGTTAGTATTATATTCCTAACTGCCCCACCCAACCTCCCCGCTCTGCGAACCAATATCTAGGGTTAAGGTCATCCCCTTTCAGGGATCTACTTTCATGGTACCACTGTTGGTTTTTATCATGGCTCTGCGTTTCTGGCACGGAAAATCTGTGTATAAGAACTGACGTCAGTGCGCGAGGGCGGCGTCTAAGTACTCCGACGTCATCACGGCGCCAACGACGCCGACGACGGACGCGGAGCCGCAGACGACGCCCACCGACGCGCAAGAAAAGAAGCCACCACAACGGAAACATTATTAGGGACACCTGAAAGATTATGGGGACAATATAGAAAAGGGCAATTGAGAGAATGTGAACCAGTACTACATGAGTACTACCTTGTGTATTCATAATACCCGTTATGAAATGCCTCATAGCATTCCTCAGCGATAACTAGCTTCTAGGGTCCATTCTTCTTCCCGCCACAGGTCCTGGCTGAATTAGGAATAATGTCTATTTTTTAAACCTCTTTACTTGTTCAGGACCTTCCAAAATCTGTATGCTAGGATGGTGTTCAGTTTGCATTTAATTTGTACGACAGACAACCAATATATTTACTTAATGCTCTTCAACATTGATGGTAGCACTGACTCCATCACGTACACTTATAGGATGTCTATTGTGTCTTGTAAAGTGTCATCCATGGAACATACTCATGTATTGTTGCCCAAGAAGCATGATTTGCTTTCTTGCACAGAGTAATGCTCCTATTAATGCATCTGCAGTTCAGCCTCTTGGACAATTCCATTCTCTGCAGACTGTTCACTGGGTGTCATTTTTAATTTCAATTTAAATGCTTAATTTGACCAGCCTCTGATCATATAATTTTGTCCAGGTCCTTGTTGCATCATTTCTTCCAAGCCGGTGAATCGGTGAAAGAAAAAATATTATTTTATTTTAAAAAGAACAACCACCAGATGATTTATAATGGCTTTCTATTGCCAATATATTGGCATCCTTGCATCTTTGTGTGCGTGAAGTCTGCAGTGTCCCTGCACTCCATTTCTCATTGAACATACACGCTGCAATAGAGGTGGAACTGTAGAACTAGTCAGTGAATCTAACTGGATAACAAGCATTCACATTATCGTGAACGGGGCATTTTGTTACTTCAAACACAGCGTTCGCCAAAGATGAAAACTCTATTTATCTGTCAAATTGCAGCAAAATGCCGGATCTGTTTAAAAGACTGTCATGTCTATAATATTGTTTACGCACATTAATACATTTCCTCTGGAATGTTATTTGCTAGTCTGTCTGTCCCATTGATCTTTTGACTGAGAAATGCACAACACAATTTGAGATCAAATAAAGAAAAACATTTGCTACGGAAGAATAACGCAAACATTGAAGTAGCGAGAATTTTATTTAACTACTCACTTTCATGGAGACCCTGATTGAATATTTTCCATTGACTAAAAATCTATCGTTGACTCACCCTACTGTGGTGCAACGTGGTGGGGAGATCCAAGATTACAATCTTGCTGGCCTTACCAGAATCGTGGCTGCCAGCTATAAATTCCCATGTTCTGGGAGATGTCCATTAAAAGTGCAGAGACGACAGAGGGCAAGATAAATTAAATTTGCATTCGGGTCTGGTTAGGAATGATCATAGCCTTGTATTTGGACAGCTTTTCCTGTAGACACACGTAAGACCTTAGATGTCATACCCCCAAGTCCCATTCAACATCATACATATGCAGCATGCACTCTGCTCCATTTCACAATGAGGCATATTAATGAGAGGGTCCCAATTTAAGATGGCAGACTTGAATTATGGGATTGAAGACCAAACAGAAATGCTGTCAGCCTCAACGCTATGCAAAAGGAGCAAGTGAAGAAAGTGTCTTGGTCTTTGTCACTTAGACTATGGCAGTGCTCAATTTTATGTCTTGATATGTAATCTCCTGTTCCATTAATGTATATAAATCTTACATTGTGGATGCCAGTATGACTGCTTCATCTTGAACATTATGGTGAGTCAGATTACTCTGGTGCCCTTGATTTAAGGATGCTGGACATGACTCCATTTTAAGTAGGCCGACGTAATCTTCTGTATTTCTGCTGAATCATCAACATGCCTGCCTTTAACACAGATGTCATCTTTTCTTATCTTTCAGGCCAGAGACTCAGTTTACACAACATTGGCACTCAACGTAGAGCCTGGATGCATTGGGAACCCCTTATTTAGTTATTTTGATATATACACACACGTGAACCATTATTACGTCATATGGAGTCGTCCATAGTAATCATGGTTTTCTCTAACTGGGAACAAAAGGATAACCGACTGGGAACAATAGGAGTACCAATTGCCTTAGGTTTGTCAAGCTTGACTTTTAAAAGTTTATTACCCATTCTGGTGTTCCAATTATTTGATTCCGTTTTATTTGAATCCATTTATGTGGTGGCTCCTACTGTGATAGGTCCGTATTACAGGGAAGCTGTTACTTAACAGCTCAAGCTTTTACATTTGTACTAGCTGCTCACGGGACATGTGCCTTTTGAGCAATTTTATTCATGAGTGGAGTTTGAAGCTATAGATGCTACCTCCATGCAGTTTCAGACTTATAAGGTAGCACAAGTGCCTGTGCATTATGGGGCTTGCCAAGATTTGGAAATCCCTTTTACTTAGCAGGAACACAAGAACTGGTTTCCTGGTCAGCTGCCACACATGTACAGGAATGTCTGTCTGGGGGCCCTGAGCAATGAAGGGGCTATGTGGCCACTCTTGGCTGGCTAGACACTTATTCCTCATCCCAATGCCTTGGCACTCGCTGAGGTGACAGGGTTCTTAAATTACACAATAGCCTTTAACCAGAGGCTTATACAGTTTGTATTACATACCATGAACTCTAGACCGGCTTTCACAATGGGACCAGCAGCTCTAGTACCGACACAACCCATTAGTCCACAGATTACTAACGCTACATGTGAAAAGCACCCATGAAGACCAACCTGTTAGAAGTGGTTTATCCATTCCCAACCCTCCAAGACAAGCATAGAATATTGACTATGTATCTCCCTATACAGATGATGCCACGCAAAGAGGAATGTAACACTTGGGAAACATATTGGCATGTATTTACACCAGCATGCAGTTCTCCCTGAGGTACTGAAACAAGTACAAAATGATCATGAAGCCTTACCAGCTCTGGATTTAGGAATGACATTAATGGGAATCTTTTCTACGGTTTCTTCCATTATCCTGAGCAATTAAGGGAGAAGCTTCGGTTCTGGCCATACATCTGAGACTGGAAGAAGTTACTGATCAGGAATGGGAACTACCAAACGAAATTGTAGAAGAATACACCTCTGTGGGCCATAATACCTTATGTTTGCAAGCCGTTAAACTACATTTAAAACCTACAAGTGACGTTGAGGCAAAATGGTATCAGTATTCTTATACTTGATGTCCACGTTCTTTTTAGGACTCCGACAGTAAACAAGCAGAGAGTGGGAGTCCACTTAAGTTCTGATGAAAGGATGAATATAGCAGGAAAGGAGACACAGGACAAGAGGCTGAACTCTGCGTGAAGAGAGAAAAGAAAGGATTGTACTCCAAAACTCCTGTTAAGAACAAAAAAGTAATAGGATTCTCTAAAGAAAGAAGTCAATCCACTTACAGATTCTGCTACAAAACAGGACATGGGTGAAGGCACTCCTAGACAGTGCAGCAGAAGTCATAATAGTACATCATACACTTAAGAGTTTTCTGGTGTTGAATCTAAATGATGAGTGCATACAAGTAGAAACTCCAGAGAAACACTTAAATCCTCCCGATAGTGTCTATGATTTAGAATTTCAGATTGAAGAGGACATACCACACACCATTAAAGCTATGTTCTGGTCACATTTATCTGAAGATTATGGCACCATATTTGCTGAGGAAGACTGGGATGCGCCCTGGGGGTAGGAAGTGATCCAGAATAGCTTTTTGTCCTATAGTACCTGAGGATATTAGGGACATTTATCCCAGTGAATGGGCTGTAAGACCGGCTCCGGCCTTATATAGGACCTGAGCGGGGTTGGATAAACATCCTGTACCCCATGTCATATCATGATGTAGAGAACCTCAAGCACAAGCTCAAATCCTTTAAAGCCAGAATCAAAGTGTGGCATTAAAGCAATGTTAGGCCAGTTGTAATATCAGGGCACAATAGCGCTTTGCCTTTCACCAATGAACACGCTCCTTTTCCCATCTCCAAACCTGTCTGATCCTATAGACTAGTTTTAGACTATAGGAATGTAAACGCACATACAAGAACACATGTAGTGCAAAAGGCGCATAAACTGGTGTAATGATAAATCTGATGTGTAAAAAATGGTATGCAACGTTTACAACAAAGTTTTTACAACGCACTACCATTACAACGCAGGCATTACCACGCATACCATTACAACGCATTGCGCTGGGGGGGGGTCTAGGATAGGGAATAAGTTTAATTTTCTATCCAACACCTTCCCTAGTGTCCACGGGGACTAGAGTTGGAATAGAAAATTATACTTACCACTATCCAGCACCTCTAAGCGCTATGCGTTGTAACGGTATTCGTTGTAAATACCGCGTTGTAAAGGTATGCGTAGTAAAAGTATGCGTTGTAACGTCATACATCCGTAAAAAATGCAAAAGAGCCCTAGACCTATCTAATGAGTTTTTCATTCAAAATATAGTGCCTAAAATTGAGTATCTAACCAGAGGTGCAGTTTTCATTTCGACATTTGCCTCTGGGCTATAAGAAGAGGCCTGGCATTTTCTCATCGTGCATCATGGAGATCTTACTACCAGATCCCCATTTATTGTCATACATTGATGATATCCATCTTACAGATGATGACTTGGATGTGCACCTAACTAGAGTTGACAAAGTTGTACCAGTGTGGACACAGTTGCACCACTATTACCATTACATAGTTACATAATTAAGTTTCAAAAATCAAAGATTGCCTAACTTACAGTGACCTTCCTCGGATATGAGCTATCCAACAAGGGCAAGGACCTGGCTTCTGATTTTCTTCAGAAATGTGCTACCTTATAGCCTCCCAACACAATGAAGAAGTTGCAATCCTCCTGAGATTCCTTAGCTTCAGACACACTTACTTGCTACACTACCCTGAGCAAGTGAAGCCCTTGTATGACTTCATTTCTCCCAGGTTTTCACTAAAACAGTGGACAGACCGGCATTCTGAAATCGTACGTGCTTTGCAAGCAGAGTAGCTTGAGGCAAAATATTTACCAACTAGAAACAGTAAGGCCCACCTAGTTCTTTGAGACATACCAGGTATCTCTGTATGTACCTATGTGATCTACAATGTGTGACAGCCTGTTCCTAATCCATATAGGTCTTCCTTGTATTCTCCAGCTGAAAGCCATTGCAGTTCCTTCAATTGAAAAAGTTCTTGCAGCTGTGCAAACGGCTACCTTGAAAGAGAGGCCTTTGGCCTAGGAACAACTAATAATTGTGGCATTTCCTGTATCCGCACTAGAGGCGGCTATCAAGCAAGCAATCCTAATGCATGCACCCTACTGCATTGGTGAGTGCAGTGGGTTTCTTCTTGAAGTACAGTGGATGTGCAGTGGATGTAAAGCTTCAGTATGATCCCACTCCTCGTACACAAGCTTTTCTCCAGTATGAGCAGCATATTCCTCTTAGTCCAAAAGCCTTACCCATGAGACCATATTCTACACAGCAGCATTGCAAGGTGCAGTGAAAGATGGTGAATTCCGTCCACAGTGCACCAACAATAAGATCTTAGGCATAGGGCACTGCGCGACCCACAGACCATAATGCCCTGTTACTTTCATTACAAAACTCTAATCCATCAGTTCTCACAATTCTATTGTTGGATTCATCCTTTTGGGTGCATGAGTACAATGCTGATTTGAAACATCGGCGATTGAATGGATTCAAAGATTCAAAGGGAAAATCGATTAAAGATAAACAACTCTAGGGAAGAATGGCTGTCTTACAAAATTAGCGTCAACTGCTCCATGTGAGGCACACTTTGAGCCGTCAGCATGATAAATTTCATGCTAAAGAGAACTGTGTAGCTGACTTAGCTGCCAAGGCTGCAAATCAGAGCGTAGCAGCCTTAATCAGGTCCCATACGAAGATTGACACAGATATTTTAACTGTCATGCATACCAACGAACAAGGCAAAAAGCCTCTTGCAGGCTTCCCCCTAAATATTCCTACACCCTTAATTAAGGTCATAATCCTGTAACCACTTTACCAGCAGTGGGACACAGAAGAATACCTAACAAGCTGTCCAGATTAAATTTAATCAGGGAAGCTCATGAGGGAATGGCATCTCTCCATGCTGGGGTTAATGTAACTGTAGCAATGCTACAGCAACGCTACTGATGGCCTTGGCTGATGAGAAAAGTATTTGGGGAACAACATTTTGGCAGATTCAAGGCAAACAGGCCGTGTTTCTGGCATACATTATACCTAAATAAATGATTTTCTTGAACAAAACCATCCAGCAGATTACTTGTCTGAGATTTGGTACTATGAACTACTTTAAAAAATCTTCTATACCAAAAGTTAATTTAACTCTGTTCAGTAATTCAAATCACAAATTAACATATCTGATGTACAAAAAATAACCCAGAATGGGACATATAAATCTACTCAGTTCCCTGCAGACAGCTTATCCTTTTGGCTCTATGATTCGAATACCTGCATGTGTCGATTTCTTCCCAACACATCTGGTCCTAAAGCCAATTGACCTGATTCACAATATAATATACCTGTAGTAGTTACCACATATAATGTAGGCAAACTGTAAAATTGCTGGTTAGCACGTTTTAGTCTTTCTGCTGTGAAAGAAACATTTTCCACAATCAAAGAAAACATTGATTTTTCTGACTTCCTTCTAGTACGACATCCCATTACAAATATACGATTCTTCCCAATAGGAATCTATGCCATATATAATTAATGGAAGAAATACCCCGAAAGACAAGCTGCAGAAGAATTAGGCACATAGGTCATGAAAACCTGCAAACTGTTTTAAAGTTATCAACCATGGCATACACATGCTCTCTAAAAGAGTGATTTCATGAAATCACACCCTGTCCTGTGCTTTGGGCCTCCTGAAACGAGACTTGGGTTACACCATGGTCAGGCTCAGTTAAGAGCTATTAAACAGTTAAATTGGGCATTACACACACTCAGATCAGGCTTTGGGCCCTGGCAATGTTTACACAAAACAATCATTTTTGAACCGCATAGTTTGTCTTTAACAGAACAAAGCAATGGCGAAAAAGAATCCACATATACTTTGCCGAGCATCAAACAAATGAAAGAGCCACCATTTTCAGATACTGACCATCCACCTATTACCTGACTAATACACACGTTATTTTCCTGCCAATTACAACTTTTCACTTTCATTACTGGCTGAAATATAAATATTTAGTCTGATATGAAACAATGCACAATTCAAATCTGTTCCATTCATGGAAGTATTGTTTCTCCTACATGTGCTTGAATAAAGATGCCTCTGTCTTTATTAAGAAGACAACAACAAGGGTTTTGGCTTAAGCGCAGTAAGGCTACGCCAATGCTATAATAAACAAACAAAATGCCAGTACTGCGCAATTGATCATCAATTCAAACAATTGAGTTGTGCTTTACTCAATTTCAAAGACCATTCTTTCAGTCCAGATTCTATCAAATCATATTAATTTATTTTGATTTTTCTTGCTTTCTTTTTTTGTTTTTTTATATAAAAGTTTTTCAGGTTTTTTTTAAACGTAGAAAACGAAACAATGTTCAAATGACTACTACTTAGTCTAACATGATTATCATCAATATCTGCGGAGGAACCAGGTTATTAGTGATAAAGGTGGTTTTGGAAGGAAGGGTCTGGGGGAAAACAAACTGAAAAGACTGAATACATTAATTATACTAAAGACAATACATCAAGTTAATGAACATGTAAAAGACACCAGACAAAAAAGATTGGTCAGGGGGGGAAAATAGGTGGAGTGAGGGAAGTGTGTGGCGGCCCTGCACTAGTCCTATTTACGGGAGCAGGTACAACCAAATCCACTGAATGGAAATCAACAAAGTTCGCTTCAATCAAAAGTTAGACCATCAACAAATTAACATTTAGACTGTACAATGACTCAAGATTGGTCTAAATTTATAGATGAGGGAGGTCGACGCGTTTCGAATCCCAGAGAATAGTGGGATTCTCTTCAGGACCATGTGGACATAATCTGGAAAACATAAATTAAAAAGTCGTGCTGTCAGTCAAACCACTGAGCGACTCTCTACTTTACATTCAGTCTAGCACTCACTCAGCTCATACCTGTGCTTCTCTTGATGTTCGTTTGTCCCAAAAGGGCGGGGGTGAGGGTTGTTTGTACTGGAATATTAAAGTTAAGAGAAGGCGTTCGTGAGTCTTCACGCTCGAATGAAACGATCCATTATGAGAGAAAAAAACATTTATGGTACTCACTTGAATGATTTCTAGACTCAAACTCTTCCGTTCGTTCTAGTCAACAGACTATTGTGCCGTTTTTTGAGGGGGAAAGAAATCCGTGTGCTGAAGATTTTTTCTTAAAAAGCAAAAGGGGGGGGGGGGTGGAAGTATTAAGTACTCGGTTGAGCCCATGGCAATCTATCCTTTTGACGCTGTGCTCAAAAATATGCATTTGATGGTTGGCTCATATTTGAGTATTAAATGTAGGGATACCGGGTGCTGGGTATCCATTGCTCTGCTTAAGAGCGATTGGTTCGGCACTAAACCGAAGACTGATTATTCCAGATTAAACTCAAAATATGCGTTCACGTTAATTGAGAATCTTCGAGTTTGTGCATTGTCAAAGGAGTCACGGAGGGACTCGTAGTTCGATATTACAAAGTTCGCTTTATTTTTACGTTAAATCGAACCACGAGCTTTCATGGTCTATGCTCTTTTAGAAGCGCAATTTAAAGATACAGACAGTTCATTTTTTGACACAAAACAAGTCACAAAGGACTTACACTTTTAGACGTAGCATGGGTTGCATTGTTTTACTTTCGGATCCACCTCAATGCTTAAATTGAGCTAGACCTTGCTCTGGTTATAAGTTCTTACCTCTAGTTTAGAGTAAACAGTCCTCCATGGGCTTCGCTTTCCTCAATGGGAACGCTGTGTCTTTGTTCCGGTTTAGCGGGTTGAAATAGAGATCCATTCTGACTCGAAGGCATGCTGGGGGTTGTAGTTTGACGTTAGATTCAGTAAGTTTTGATATATCCTTCGATTTCAGTTGGGATTTGTTGCCATTACGATTATAGTCGATTGAGTTACAAAGCCGAAGAATTTATATTGGAATAAAAACTCACTCACGATGGGTGGTGAAGTGGCAGTCGTTTTTTTGAAAAAATCGGATGTTGTATTGATTCAGTCAAGCAAAACCTGGGTGAATCTTAGATCCGGTGGTGGTTCCTTCAGAACAGTCAGTTTCCTTCTATATTGCACATGGGTCAGAAATCCTGGTTTTAATTTCAAGTGGTTCTGTGTGTCCTCTCTAGCTCAATCAATCGAGTCAGATTGGTGTGGATCAAGGAGGCCTCTCATGGTACATTCTCACAGGTTGTATAATTCAGACATCTCGTTTAAACCTCGGGTAGTAGTATTGAATTTCAAGATGAGCATTGCGTCTTAGTTTGGCCTCTAAGTCTCCGCCTCTCAGGTCAGAATCAACTTTTGATATTATTGATATTATTGTCCATCTCAAATCAAAATCCCCATGAGCTTCATCAATCCAGTGTTGTACTAGAGGTGCTGTAACAACTTTTTTCTTTATCCTGGATTTATGTTGTGATATTCTTTGTCTAGCTTCCTGATTGGTTTTCCCTATATACAACTTGTTACAGGGGCAGAGGATTCCATAGAACAGGTTTCGCGAATTACAGTTTGTGAAATGGTCATGCTTCCACGATATACCTTCATGTTGGAACACATTACCTTCAATTGTGGAATTGCAGCACAAGCATGTTCCACATTTCCTATGTCCTGTGATTGGAGGAAGGTTTACATAGTCGCGGAATGTCGGGACTTTTGTTTTTGGTACGGCTGCTCGCACAATTTGATTGGCAATGCTCTTGTCCTTTTTGAAGGCAAAGAGTGGCGTTTCCATAAATTGCACATCTAGATCTTTTATCAAATGCCAGTTTTGATGAATCACTTTTTTGAAAAAGTTGGATGATGGGCAAAAGTGGATATACAAACTGTACGTTTCAGATCTTTCTTTTCTTTCTTTTTTAAGTAGCTCTTCTCGCGGTGTCCACCATGCTCTCTTTATGGCTTGTTTTAATAGTTTCGATGGGTACCCGCGGTTCAGTAATCTCTCCTTTAGAGCGTTGGCATGATCCATGTACTCATCCTTAAAGGTACAGTTTCTTCGAATTCGAAGAAACTGACCGACTGGTAAGTTCTGTTTCAAACTTCTGGGATGGTTGCTCGAATAGTGTAGAGCTTTATTGCGGTCTGATTTTTTCTTGAAAAGAGTCGTTACTAATTGGCCTTCGATACAATAAACTTCCACATCTAAAAAAGAAAGTCTAGTAGCTGATGTTTGAATGCTAAATTTGATATCTCTCGTCCGGTTGTTCAGCCATTCATGGAATTCAGAGAGTTGTTCCGTAGTCCCTGACCATGTGAAAAAAATATCATCAATAAAAAGGACCCAGCCTCCGATCCATTTTTGGAATGGGTTATTGTTGTAAACATATGTATCCTCGTATTGGCTCATGAACAAGATTGCCAGCTCCGGGGCAAAAGGACAGCCCATGGCGACTCCTTTTATCTGAAAAAAGAAGTTGTCTTTGAACTTGAAGTAATTTTTCGTCAAAGCCATCTTAGCTAGTTCCAGGATGAATTCTGTAGGTATTTTGAATGGACGATCTCTCTTGTCCAAAATGATTTCTAAAACCAACTAGTGCCTGGTCTTGGGGAATTTGTGTATAAAGTGAGACGATATCCATACTCACCGAGAGGTCTTTGTTCTCAGTAAATGGTAGGTTTTGTAATTTATTCAGGAAATCCATTGTGTCTCTGAGAAAAGATTTGACCGTGCCCGTGAATGGTTTCAGGAAGAAATCAATACATTTTGAGACTGGCTCAAATAATGAATCGCACCCAGAAATAATTGGGCGACCTGGAGGCAATCTCTCGTTCTTATGTACTTTTGGAAGCACATAGAACAGTGGTGTTTGTGGGTGTTTATTGACTAGGTAGTTGAATTCTTGTTTTCCCAGGAAACCTTGTTCAAGTCCTCGATTTAAAATTATACATAGTTCAGTCTGGAGTTCCATAGTTGGATCCACATTGATTTTCCGGTAGCACTCTTTGTCTAGTAGTTGTCTATTAGCTTCTGCTATGTATTCAGTTGTTCCCCAGATGACAATGGAACCGCCTTTGTCGGCTTGTTTTACTATAATATTCTCATCATTTTTGAGAGAGTATAGCGCTTGTTTTTCAGCTATAGACAAGTTAGGTTTGACATAGCAATTTTTCTTTTTATCTTGGGCCACGATCGCAGATAGCACTGTTTTTTCAAAATAAATAACCTCCTTTGGTACTTTGAAGGCTGGTGGGCAGAAACTTGATTTTTTCTTTAGTCCGGTGGTTTCCGTTTGGGGCAACATTTCTTTGTCCGAAAAGAATGAGATTAATCAGATCTTTCTACAGAACTCAATGAATTCTAATTTCATTCTGACAGGGCCCGTTGATTTTGAAGGAACAAAAGTGAGTCCTTTTTCCAACACACTAATTTCTGTTGATGAGAGGAGTTTGGTTGAGAGATTATAGATTGATGATTTCTCTAATTTTTGTAATTCTGCCACCTCGTGGACATTTCCCATGGTTGTTGATATCACGTTTTCCCGCGAGCTTTTGGCTGGCCTTGTGCTAAAAAAGGCTGCTGTTGTTATTGTGGGATATTTTGTTGGTATTTTGTTGATATTGTTGTTGGTAGTTTGTTTGATATCCTCCCCGTCGAACAAATGGGGGGCGATAAGTCCCTTGATCTGAATCACTGCCTCCTGATGACGAAGTATCTGAGAAGGTCAAGTATTTGGTTCGTGATCTGCCTTGATTGTCTGGAAGAAAACGTCTAGCCTCCGGACGTGAATAGAAATCTTGTTGAAGATACGGATAGGCTTTATCGAAAGAAAAGTTGCATTTATCTCTGTCAAAATTGCTCTCTTTCTATTGTACTGTGTAGTCTTTGAACTCCAGTATGTCCTTTTCAACTTTTTCCAGTAAAATCTTTGAGTCTTGAATTAATGGATTAGATTTTATTTCCGCTTCCAGTGCTTCTATCTCCTCTAATTGAATTTTTGACAGCCGTTGAGCAGTTTCTATAGTCAGGACCATGAGGTCTCGGCTACATTTAGTCTCAATAAAGCGCAAACCTTTTTTATAGATGTTGTCTTCGGTAAAAATGACTGGTATGTTTTTGATTATCAGACCTGATGGGATAGTACCCGACCTGAGATGTTGGAGTAAATAGTGGCCATGCAGGTCAGTCCGAATTTGCTTTTTCTTTAAACAAATAAGTTTGTCTGATTCGTTGTTAGTCTGAACGGTACTACTGAGGGTGGCTGAACCGAACAAAGGAGGTTTGCCTAGTAACTTTTTAATATGTTCTTCGCTATACGCGAAAGTTTGATCTTCTGACATGATATATCAATAATCCAAGAATATAGAATGTCTCACCACATGCAACGTTCACACGTTTCAATAGTTTAACTATGCAATCATCATCCGACATTCAACAAAAATAAATAAATATTAACAACGAATCAGACAAACTTATTCGTTTAAAGAAAAAGCAAATTCGGACTGACCTGCATGGCCACTATTTACTCCAACATCTCAGGCCGGGTACTATCCCATCAGGTCTGATAATCAAAAACATACCAGTCATTTTTACCGGAGACAACATCTATAAAAAAGGTTTCAGCCTTATTGAGACTAAATGTAGCCGAGACCTCATGGTCCTGACTATAGAAACTGCTCAACGGCGGTCAAAAATTCAATTAGAGGAGATAGAAGCACTGGAAGCGGAAATAAAATCTTATTCCCTTAATTCAAGATTTAAGACTCAAAAATTTTACTGGAAAAAGTTGAAAAGGACATACTGAAGTTCAAAGACTACACAGTACAACAGAAAGAGAGCAATTTTGACAGAGATAAACGCAACTTTTCTTTCGATAAAGCCTATCCGTATCTTCAACAAGATTTCTATTCACGTCCGGAGGCTAGACGTTTTCTTCCAGACAATCAAGGCCGATCACGAACCAAATACTTGACCTTCTCAAATACTTTTTTTTTTTTTTTTGTAAGACCTTTATTCATAGCGACAGATGGTTACACAGCCGGTAGCCTACAACCCTGGGGCCGGCTGCAATAGAATGAACGTGCGTTTTCACTGATAAGTTTACACAGCCATTTAGCCGACAACAACTGTCCGGCGGCGTAGAGCATATAAATGAGGCCTTGTTTTTTGAATAAATTTTGTTGGTGTACTAGAACATACACATGAAATTTCAACAATGAACCCCAACAATGAGACCTTCACTTGTCAGTCAACTACAGTATTCAGAACAGCAAAATCTGATCGTAACCTCGTTCCTGAACATCTCTCCCCGCGAACCCCATCTGTAGCAATGTCTTCCGCCCACTTCATGTATACTAGATGCTATTACTCCGTGTCACTCTCCAATGTGACTAAATATTCAGTTAAGTATATCCAAAAGTCTTTCGGCCTAGATCTTGGTGGTAGGTTTTCCTCGTATGTTAATAGTTTGTCCCTACAGCTGGACATGTCTCGTAACCAGAGTAGCGTGGTGGGCACCTGAGGAGCGTGCCAGCACCTCGATACCTGCCTCTTGGCCAACAGCAATGCGATCGCACAAAATTTACGTTTAGATGATTTAAGCTGTGGTATAATGCCCAACAAGCAGCATCGGATTGTGCAACCCACTTCCACCCCCACCATGGGCGACAGCCTAGCGGTGACATCCATCCAGTAATCCTGTATTTTTGGGCAACCCCAGGCCAGATGTACAAAATCAGCACCCTCCACACCACACCTCCTACAGTTGGTGTCTTCACGCATGCCGTATCTCCCCATTCGCGCGGGTGTGTAATATGCCTGATGTATGTATTTGTAGTGTATGATTTTCAGATTACTGTTAGGACTCAAGATCTGTGTAAGCGCACACGTCTGTTCCCATTCCTTCTCTGATAGTGGTTCATCTAACACCAAGTCCCATCGAGCCTTGGCCATGTTTGTGGTCTGTGGGTTCTCAGCCTGCGCGACTGAATATAGTCTTGACGTCAGGTGGGACAGATTCTGTGTGGTAATAATGAGTTGTAGAGTGTCTAGTGTTTCTGGTTCGTCAGGAAAGGTGGGATACGAGTCCATCGTGGCTCTTTTCAGCCTGTAATACGTGAAAGAAAATAGCTGCGACTTGTTGTGGATGTATTTTAGGTCCGTAACCGTTACAAAGCTACCCTCGTGAAACAAATCTCCCATCTGTGCTATGCCCACCTGTTGCAATAGCGACATTCCCACCTTCTCACACGTGACAGACAGTGCTGCATGGTCATGTAGTGGCATGCTTCGCGCATAAAGCGGGGTTTTGTGCGCTAATCTTCCGAGTTTGTGCCATGCCCTAACGGTGGTGTTGATCGTGTTTATATCACGTGCGTGCAGTGGCGGGCGTTTGTGCGACAGTATGGCCGTGAGAGGGATTGGGCTCGCATCACCCTCCTCGATTGCCGTGTGGGTTAAAAATGGCACCATATGAAACCAGTAAGCCGCATATTGTGCCTGTGCGCATAGGTAGTACAGTTTAAAATCAGGTAACCCAAATCCCCCTTTAGTATACGGTAGTGTCAATGTCTGGAGACTAATTCGCGCCTGTTTCCCTGCCCAGATGAGTAGTAGTATCAGTGACTTGATTCTACGGAAGATTTCACCCGGGGGGTAATGGGGATATTATTGAATAGATACAGCAGTTTGGGCAATATGTTCATCTTAACAATGGCTATGTGATCCGCTAGGGATAACGGGAGCTGAATCCATCGCTTCACCTTGTCTTCTAGTGTGGAAATCGTGACAACGCTAAGTATCCGCCTCCATGCCGCTGATCTATCCACGACCCCGCCCCCCTATCACATTCAAAGAACAACAAAGAGCGGAGGTCGCAAGTAGCAGCGTGGTCGTTCCCAGAGCAGCGTGTTGTCTTACAGAGTCATACGCCACGCCTGGCAGTAATAATGTGGTCTGTCCTCATCAATGGAGCGCACATCCTGTGTCCAGTGCCTATGTGTGTGATGGGAACATAACCAAAATGCTCCATAGAAGCATCCACTACTCCTTGTCAGTCAATGCGCCCACCATGTGGTTCCTTAGCCCCCACAACAGTCATACCCCGACCCAGGCCCTCCGCTGGACGCAGGTGTGGGCTCCAACCCATGGCTAACCAGCCCTTCCAGTAACCAATGTGCACCGAATGTTCAATGTGTCTGAAGAACTCCCCAACAGAAGTAGTGCAAAGCACGCAGTTTATCTCGGGTAGTTAGAGTCAGTAGGCCTGGGACATGCGAACTACAGTAAATGAATAAGCTCACATGGTGGAAAGGTGTTATATACTCACACGTAGTCTCTTACAGACGAGGACACCTCACGTTTAGTCCGAGTCCGCCCTCCGATCTTCGCGGTCATTCGCTTTTTTCTGTGCAGTGACCTGTTTCACAAACTCCTGCGCAGCTTTCGGGTTAGCCAATATCACTGGCTTCCGCTCCCATTGCACTCGAAGCCTAGCCGGATTGGAGTTCTGGACTTTTTGGTTCCGTCCAGAGGTGTCAGGGATAACACCCGAAGACCCCGGAGTTCTACCTGTCTCGGTGCACAAATAAACAGAAACACGGGCTTCTCGATGGTGGCGTCAAAGACCAAAGGTTTATTACTGCAGGGACACAGAAGTCACAGAAACTACACACAGGCAGAATCTAGGAGCCTGTTCGATTTGTAAAAAAGGGTTGCTCCTTATATACGGAATATTGGGCTTCGGGCAAATTCTTTACATGTTAGTATATTCCCAAACCTTTGTGTCCTAAACAATAAATATTTGGCGTTGCACAGGAATTGTCGACAATATCTGATGTCACAACATTTCGAACGAGGGGTTCCCACTATTCCATCATAATCCCATGTCAACTTCTCATTCAGGAGCCGGACCGCCTCATCGTAAATTTCGTTACCTCCCCCTAATAAAGGCCCAGAAGGAACGGAGCAGAGCCAGGTGTAGAAGATAGAAAAGCAGGATAAGAGATGTTTGTGGGTCGTAAATGGGCAAGGCTACCAGCTTCGGCCGCCTAATCATGATCAGGCCAACGAACACGAGAACCAGTATAGCAGGACTGGCCTCAGGCAGAGGAGGCAGTTTCTGTCGAGTCATGCAGCCATGGCGTGTTCTGTTCTAAGGTGCACGTGTTACTCGAGAGGTGAATCTCCGGCTAAAGCCTACGTGTCCTTAATCGAAATGGAGTGATCAGAGGTCATTGCGTGTCCATTGTCTATGTGAGGGCAAGAAACACAAAATGGCTGCCATAATCTAAGATGGATGCCATGGGTAGATCAGAAATGTGTTTGTAACAGAAGTACTCTTGCTCGTAGCATAGCGAAAACACCGGGATATGCTAAATGGACCATTTGCGGTTCACTGATACCAAAATTATGTATTTACGACAATGTTGAAAACACGGGTTCAAATCGTCACGGAACCTCAGACCCTCCTTTTGCCCTTACATAGGCAATTACTTAGTCTATGTCAGAGTCTAACTCTATGCTCATCAGGTCAGTGACATGTTGCTGTATCATCATCCTTTCTCGCGCCTTTTCTCCAAAAGCAGGTGGTTTTCTGAAACAGGTTGCAGCACAGAGACTACACAAAACGGGACCACACTGGATAATCAGGCAGCACGAGAACAGGAATACTAAGATGACACCAATGACCATCAGAACCTTCCATCCCCACGCTGATATCAGAATCCAAAACCACTCCATGAAGGACCAGTTTCCCTTGTCTACATGTATAGAGTCGGAAATCTTGTATAGCTTAGAGATCGCCTCATAAACAGTTGGAGCATTATTGGGAATAAAAACACAGCAGCTCGATTGGATCATTCTGCATACCCCACCTCGATCTGCAAGTATTAAGTCTAGAACCATACGGTTCTGCAACGTCATGAGACGATCCGCTTGAAGCTCAGCTGTCAAGTTGCTAAGGGCACCAGCAGTTTCGGTAATAGTAGATTCAACTACCCGTGTTAGCTGACGTATATTTCTACTATTGGCCATAGGCCCCCAAAACGGAAGGAAACCTTTGAAAAAGTCTCCAGCTTCCTGACCAGCGGTATCTTCCTTGCTGAAGACACCTCTTGCTACTCTGGTTTTGTGATAATCAGAAGAAGCAGTGTATGTTGGAGGCAACAATCGAGCAATATAACACGAACCTGAAAAGTCAGCAGGCAACCATGTATACGCTCTGTCCTGACAGATGAAGTAGGTACCCCTAGCAGTAAGAAAGGCAGGGGAAGAGTTAGACGGAAACACGTAGGTCTCAACGCACTCACTCCTCCCTAGCTGAGCTCTCGGATTCCTCCCATTTCCTTGCAAACAGACTTGACCTCGGTGAGGTACGACCCAGACTGGAGTGGAGCTTTTACGCTTGCTTTCTCCCAAACTAAGGCGATACTCTGTAGAGTTCCAACTCAAATACACCCGTAATTCATCTCTAGGGTAAGATGGAGTATTATTGACGTCTCTAATCATGTCAATAATTCCCTGGACTAAAGCTTTGTTGACAGAGTTGTATTTAGTGGAACGTGGTGGACGTGGAGGATAGGTCTCAAGGGCATAGGCAAAAATGGTCTGGAAGGCCTGAAATGATCCATTATAGCTAAAAGGCAAAACTAGATAGGGGATGCCTTTATCCATGGTGTGGGGTATCAAGCCACACACCCAGCAGTCTGTAGTGTTAACTACCAGTTGGTGTTGATGCAAGAGCTGTACAAATGTGTTATTAATGAATTCTGAGCGTCGAGCTTGCTCGTGTTCAGGAAATGAGTGAAAAGAATGCATAGAAGAAACAGTAGAAGTAACAGGATCAAGGGGAGGTACTGTCGTTACTGGCATAAAAATTAAATTCACACCAAAGACGATTCCACCCACCAACGTTATCAAAACAATCAAAAATGTAATGGCACATTGCATTAGAAAACATTTGCTGTGAAGAATTTTGTAAAGTCTGTTTCTGCGAACATAAATTACATTCTCTCGTTGCAGCTCAGGAAGCTCCATCTTCTACAATCCGCTCGCGACCACTGATGATGTGTACGTAGATGAAAATGCCTCTATCAGCTCTGGGAGTTCCCAGAACTAACAGAAAGATCGACCTAGTGTCTGACCCCCGCAGATTCAACTAGGCACACAGCCACGACCCTACGGCTACCCAGACGGCAAGGCAATTTTAAAACAACAAAACAATAGCAAACTTCCTGGCTGGAGGCAAAGTGTCAAAATTCAAATGTGTAAAATAGGCAGTTTCCTGCTTTATTTGTCCATATTGCGAGACCGTAAATTGTATCTCAGTTTTGCAGGAGCTGTTTGATCTGGAAACAGTGTATTTTCAGCAGGGGTTGCAATGTTCAAGTTCGCAGATGGCAAAGTTTCTTCTGATGCAGAGGACAAATGTTCAGAATTCAAAGGAGCAGTTACAGGAGGAGAGCCAGAGTTCGATGTGTCAGTGATTAGTTCGGCATCGCTGAAAGGGATAAACTTGGGTATTCGTTCAAACTCAGAGGCACCGATTCCCTTCTTCACCCAGTTATCGTAAGGAAGTGGCAAGGGCACACGTTTGACGTGTGTCGTGTGTATCCAATTCTTTCGTCCGGCCACACGAATAGCAGTTCTCGTTGCTAGCAGCACCTGGTATGGGCCGACGAATCTGGGTTGAAGATTTTTCGTCCTTGCAAAGTTGCGCACGACGACTTGATCTCCAGGTTTCAGCTGATGACCTGGACTCTCCGGTGGCTTTGGCAATGCATCGAAAACCTGTTGGTGAATAAGACTCAATTTAGCAGTCAAGTCGTAAAGGTAATCAATCAGCATTGGATATTCCAGAGAACAGAATTCTTTTGGCCTTGGCACTCCCCAAACATTAGCGGGACGACCAAAAACTATTTCGTATGGACTAAGCCCTACTCTAGAATGTACAGTCGCTCTCGTAGATAACAAAGCCAAGGGTAGTGCGTCTGGCCAGGACAAACCCGTGAATGCTTGTATTTTAGCAAGTTTTAGTTTGAGGGTGCCATTGTAACCCTCAACTAAACCAGCAGACTGGGGATGGTTCGCACTGTGAAACTTCTGTTTGATCCCTAAACCGGCACACACACTCTGCATAACTTTCCCTACGAACTCACTTCCGTTATCTGACCATACAATCCGTGGCATACCATACCTAGGGAAGTATTCTTTGAGAAGAATTTTGGCAGTTGACAGGGCAGTGTTGTCCTTCAGTGGATATGCTTCGATCCATCTGGAGAAAGCACAAACTACCACTAGGACGTACTTTAGGTTGTTGCAACGATCCATGTGAATGAAGTCTAACTGAATCACTTCAATGGGGCAGGAAGGAGGAGCGAAGTGACCAGCAGGTGTGGGGACTCCCTTGCCAGGATTATGCATCAGGCATACCATACAATTTTTCACCACTCTCTCTGCACACTTACTAATCCCATCATTCTTCCAGACTGGAGCCAACATCTTACAAATCCCTTTAGATCTGATGTGCGCTGCTCCATGCGCCATCGTTACTACTGCAAGCACATACGCATCAGGCAACATCCAACGCTGTTGTTCCGACAAATCAATCCAACACCCACTCGAGTCCAATTTACCCGTACTCTCTTTCCACGCAAGCTTTTCTTCCTCAGTCGCCTCTTTCTGAATTTCTTTCACACTTTCCACTGTGTCCTCACACATTCCAGACTCAGAAATCCATCTTGCAGACGTAGCAACATACATTCTACTCGTCATATTTCTAGCTGTTTGTTTAGCGGTTTCATCAGCAAAAGCATTTCCAACATCATCCGTGATTGCTTTATGAGCACTGCATTTCACAATCGCAACTTCAGTCGGCAAGGTTAGAGATTCCAACAAGTCGTTAACTAGCTGACCATGTTGAATCTTAGTCCCATGGGACGTAATGAAACCTCTTTCTTTCCACAAACGGCCAAAACTATGGGCCACGCCAAACGCGTACTGACTATCTGTGAACACATTCACTCTCTTTCCCTTAGCTAAAACACACGCTCTCGTTAGTGCTATCAATTCTGCAGCTTGGGCAGAATTCTGACTCACTCTTGCAGTCTCCACAATCGTACTCAAAGTCGTTACTGCGTAAGCAGCAGTCACATCACCATTCTCCAATTTAAAGCACAACCCATCAACATACAACGTGCCATCTGGATCTGACAATGGAGTATCTTTTAAATCAATTCGTCCTTTTGTCTCCTCCTCGGTTCTGAAACAGCAATCATGGGGTTCAGAATCACTCGACTCCTGATTAGTCGGCAACAATGTTGCTGGATTCAATACATTGCATCTTTTGATCTGAATATGACTCGCTAACAGTGTCAGCTCATAGCCTGATAACCTAGCACTGGTAAGATGCTGCGTCTTGGTTCGGTTCATGAGTGTATCCACAGCATGGGGAACCATAACCACTAGCATGTTGTTCATCACCAAACCAGCAGATTGTCGAATGGAAGCTGCAGCTGCCGCTGTAGCTCTCAAACAACTAGGCAACGCTCTAGCTACCGGATCTAAAGTTGATGAAAAATACGCGCACGGGCGTTGTTTATCACCAAATTTCTGTGTCAGAACACTCAACGCGCAACCTTCTCTTTCGTGAACATAGAGCGTGAATAGTTTACTGTAATTGGGTGTACCCAACACTGGAGCTGAACACAGTGCATTTCGTAACTCAGAAAAACTCTCCTGACATTCGGCAGACCATGGCACCAGACTCGGAACATTTTTCCCAGTCAAAGCTACCAATGGTTTTGCCAAAAGAGAAAAATTTGGGATCCACTGCCTACAGTATGAAGTAATACCTAAAAAGGCACGAACTTCTCTCTGTGTGCGGGGAACACTCATCTGCGTAATTATCCAGTATTTGGGTGTCTTTCATAGATTCACATGCCTGAATCATTCCCCGTCGCCGAGACGGGAGCCTCCGGTACATAAAAAAGTAATGTCCTAAGGACATACATAGAGAATATAGGCCTAAGGGCCTCCCCTTTTGGGGCCTTTCCACGTCCTTATGTAAAAGGACCGAACTCTCATCGTTAGCCAATCAGCTCCGACCTCCTTCTAGAACCTTCCCGGGAGGAGCCTCCGTCCCTCAGATTTTTCTACCGCACGTTGTGCTAGGGAGTCTCCAACCTGAGCTCTTCAGGTTTCCAAAATTCGAAGTCTCAAACTTCACAGAAGTTCACTTTGTACGAAAAGGATTTCATCCTAGCATCGACTACATGTCGGAATCTAATAAGAAAACTTCGTCCATGGCGGACTCACAGAAGAAAGCCCTCCTGAGGGCCTGCTCCTCCTGCGGCAAGCAGCGGATTCAAGCGGAGGACAAGCACGACCTGTGCTTATATTGCCTGTACCCTGACCACGTCACTGACAAGTGTAGGGTGTGTAGAGCCTTCCCAAAGAAGACGGTTAAGGAAAGGGAAACTCGCCTTCGCGAATGGCTCGACAGGCTTAAGGTCCGAGACACTCTGGAATCTTCCGAGGGTAGTGTCTCCGCGACCTCCAAAGTCTCCAAGAAGAGACCCAGGGTGCAGTCCCCTGGAGAGACAGACACTCCTCCTAAGAAGGCGCACAGGAAGCCTTCGGAGGCACGCTCCACCACCTCCTCCGTGTCTGTTAAGGATGGCCAGAGGTTCAAGAAGCCCGCTCCATCTACTAAGCGGACCACCTCAATTACGACCACTGTGTCGACTACTACGGCCTCATCGCCCTCCACGGCGACCACGACGACCACCACTGCGTCCTCAGGCGCACCGGTCTCCTCGACCATTCCTCTGAAACCTTCATCCAATACGAAGGCCGCCTCTTCGTCACCTAAGAGGTCTAAATCTTCAGGTACGCCTTCGCCGAAAACACCTCATACCGAAGGCTCGTCACCCAAGCCATCGAAGTCAAGTTCGTCTCCTAAACAGTCGAAGTCAAGTTCAAGAACCACACCTTCGACAAAGATATCCCAGGTCCACGACCCTAACATCAGTAAGGCGGCGAAACCCTTATCCCCGCAAAAATTGGTACCATTAACCCTGACGGAGGTGCCCAAATCACCGGCACGCTTGGCGGGAGCGCCATCTTCACGCACGTCGTCGGAAGAGACCCCGGCGCCATCTTGGAAAGAATCGAGATTGGTCGAAGTCTCTATTCACTCGAGTCCAACGCCCTCGGTTCTCCCAACGGTGGAGTTGGCACCCGAGGAAGAACAAGACACACTACAGAGTGAGGAGTCGGACGAAGAACAGGAGGTTCACGAAGAACACCAGGACGTCCAAGAGACCCGGGACGGAGTGACGTATCACGGCAGCTCCCTGACCGTAGACACGGTGAAAACCCCGATGATCTGTTTGCCACTGTCTCTGGTCAACGATTTGAAATCCCTGGTGCAGGACTATAAACGAAGGTTCCCGGACGCAGACAGCGGGGCCCAGGTTCCGGTCACCCAAGCGCAACCGTCGGCCTCGCACCCTTCCGCTCCCCCGGCCCGTCCTCGGAGCCAACTCCGACCGCAAACACAGGCGGAGGATTCATCGGAAAGCGAGGAGGATGACACGGACTTAGAGGAAGGCGAGGTGCAAGACGTCGCCTCGGACCACAGAGACGACGATGCCGATGCTGCGTCATCACACCATTCGTCTGCCCCGGCATCCCCGAGACCACGCCACTCTGAAGCAGCGGACGTGGGAGGTTTCCACAAACTGGTGGACAGAGCGGCAAGGAGGTTTCACATGGCGGTGGAATCCGCGGAAACGGAATGCTTCCTCCATGATTTCAAGGAGCACACACAGAAATCGACCAAGTCTATTCCTCTGATAGACTTTCTATGGGAACAGGGCAAGAAGCTGATGCTCACGCCTGCCTCGGTGCCGGCGGTGGTTCCGCGCCTAGACAAAAAATATAAGGCCCCGAACTCCGCACCTGCCTGCCTGACCACCAAACCGGACTCGGTTGTCACTCAGGCGGCCCAAAAACAATCCCGAAACCCCTCCTCGCCGCTGTCCGCGCCCCCGGACAAGGAAGGAAGGAAGCTGGACACCATAGGCAAGAGGTTCTCCACCACATCCGCCATGTCCATCAAGGTGGCAAACTCCATCGCCCTCCTGGGCCGATACAACCGCCAGCTATGGGAAGACATAGCTCCCTACCTGCAAGGCCTGCCGGCCACGGTCCAGGACGAGGTGAAAGCTCTTCTGGCGGAAGGACAAAACTCCGCGGCTGAAATTATCGACTGCGCCATCGACGCAGCCATGACGGGATTCCGCCAGTTGGCAGGGGCTGCCGTGCTCCGCCGCCAGGGCTGGCTCAAGGCGACGTCTTTTCGGCAGGAGGTCCAATCTAAGGTGCTGGATATGCCGTTCGATGGGCAATTCCTCTTTGGGGAGAAGATAGACGAGGCACTCCAGGCCATCAAAAAAGACACCGACACGGCGAGGGCTCTGGGCTCCCTCCAGTCCCGGAACCAATCCTTTCGGGGAGGCCGCTCCAGAGGTCAGTACTCCTACAGAGGTTCCTACCAAAATCGGTCGTCCTATTCCTATGGCAACAGGAACCAACCCCAACAGAAACAACAGTCCCGACAGTCATCCTATGGGAGATCGTCCTTCAGAGGCAAATCCGCCAAGAAGGGCGCTGGCGGCCGCCAGTGACCACTTACTCCGGCCAGTCCCACCACCGTCTCAATCCTTTCGAATTGGGGGAAAACTGACCCACTTCCTCCACAATTGGCGAAAAATCACTACGGATCGGTGGGTACTACAAATAATTCAATTTGGACATTCCCTCGAACTGGTCAACACCCCTCCCAACACCCCTCCACTGAAGCGTACTCACAGACACCTGCACCTCCTTCTCCAGGAAGTCGCTGCCATGTTGGTCAAAGGAGCCATCGAAAAGGTCCCGGACTCCCAGAAAGGGAAGGGTTTTTATTCCCACTTCTTCCTGGTCCAACAGAAAGGGGACAAGTGGAGGCCGATCTTAGACCTCCGGGCGCTCAACGCCTTCCTACGGAGTCAATCCTTCCGGATGGTCACAATCCAGGAGATCCTGGGTGCACTGGAAAGAGGCGACTCGATGGTCTCCCTAGACTTACAGGACGCCTACTACCATGTCCCCATCCTCGTCAGGCACAGGAAATACCTAAGGTTCGAAATAGCGGGCAGACATTACCAGTTCAAGGTCTTGCCGTTTGGACTCAAATCTGCCCCACGTATCTTCACAAAGTGCTTGGCGCCCGTGGCTGCCTTCCTGCGACAAAGGGGTCACCAGGTGTTCCCCTACCTGGACGACTGGCTGGTGAAGGCTCCTTCCCCGGAGGACGCGCTGGCTTCCTTCAACGCCTGCAGCGCTCTTTTCCAACAGCTGGGTCTGACGATCAACCTCAAAAAATCATGCACTACTCCGTCAACGAGGATCACCTTCCTAGGGGCAACCCTGGACACGGAGCATGCGAAGGCTTTCCCCTCAGAGGACAGGATCTGCAAAGTACTGTCTCTGGCCACGGCGGTGGCCAAGAAGCCTCGCATCAAGGTCCGGACGTTCACCTCCTTGCTAGGGATGATGTCTTCATGCATTCTCCTCGTACCGCACTGCAGGCTCCGCATGCGCCCCCTACAGGAAGCGTTGGCGAGACAATGGAAACAGTGTTCAGGCTCATTCGACGACATTCTCACAATCACGCCGGCCATCATAAAGGCCCTGCTGTGGTGGAGAAACAGGACTCACCTGACGGCCGGATTGCCGTTCCTCCTGCCGCCGGCACCACTGGTCATCACGACCGATGCCTCACTGGAAGGCTGGGGCGCAGTACTGTTAGACCTTCGAGTCAGCGGCAAATGGGACGCCCAGGAAACACAACTACACATCAACCTCCTGGAACTGAGGGCAGTGTACCTGGCTCTACAGGCCTTCCTGCCACGCATCGGCTCTTCCCCTGTGCTCGTCAAAACAGACAACACCACGACGATGCACTACCTGAACAAACAAGGGGGAACGCGATCTCTCTCTCTCTCACGAGAATCGCAAAAAATCTGGAACTGGTTGGTGGCGCACGGCCTCTCCCTCAAGGCGGAGTACGTTCCAGGGAAGGAGAACACTATCGCGGACGCCCTCAGCAGGCAGACCTCTCTCTCCCACGAATGGGAGCTCAACGGCGACACGGTGGCCCACGTCTTCTCACAATGGGGCACCCCGAGGATCGATCTCTTCGCGACGGCAGAGAACACCAAATGCCGAAGCTACGCAAGCTGGCATCCCCAACGGGGGTCGCTGGGAAATGCTTTTTCCATCGGCTGGTCCAGCGTGTTTGCGTACGCTTTTCCGCCGTTCCCGATGATACCGAGGCTCCTCCGGAAGATGAGGACGGAACCGTGCACGCTGATACTGATTGCTCCGTACTGGCCGAGACAACATTGGTTCTCGGATCTTCTTCGCCTATCCACCAGGCCCCCGATTCACCTGCGACAACTCCCGAACCTCTTGACGATGTCCGGAGGCCAGGTACACCACCCGAACCTCCGTTCGCTCAACTTATCGGCTTGGCTCCTGAGCACCTTGAGTTCGGGGAGCTAGACATACCGCAGGACTGCAGGGCAGTACTGGCCAAGGCGAGAGCGAGCAGCACGACCAAGACCTACTCGCTGAAGTGGAAGAGGTTCTGCGTGTGGTGTTCGGAACACGACTTACACCCGCTCCGGGTCACCCCAGTACAGCTGCTACCATACCTACTGCACGGAAAGTTCCTCCAACCTGGCAGTTGAACTTGGTGCTAAACCAATTGATGAAACACCCATTCGAGCCCATACACCGGGCATCGCTCAAGCATCTTTCCTGGAAAACGGCTCTCCTGCTAGCCCTGACGTCGGCCAGAAGGGTCAGCGAACTTCAGGCGCTGTCCATTCAGGAACCGTATCTCCAATTCAGGCACGACCGAGTGGTACTCAGGCCCAACCCTAAATTCATTCCTAAAGTGCCGTCAGACTTTCATCTGAACGAACCAATTGTCCTCAAGTCATTCTTTCCGGACCCTTCCACGGCAGCGGAAAGGGCGCTGCATTCCCTGGACATTAAAAGGTGTCTCAAATTCTACTTGGACAGGACCAAAGACGTCAGGAAGTCTTCTCAACTCTTTGTAGCCTACAGCAACCCGAGAATGGGGCTGCCCTTGACAAAACAGAGCATCTCACGCTGGATTTCTTCAGCAATTGCTTTCTGCCATGATCAGGCCGGACGGCCTTTGACAGACCGAGTGGCTGCCCACTCGACCAGAGCGATGTCAACGTCAGCAGCGCTCTTCGCTGGAGTGACGATCCTGGACATCTGCCGAGCGGCGACATGGAAGTCCCCGCATACCTTTTCCAAGCACTACTGCCTGGACATCGAACTGCAGAAGGACGCTGCAGTGGGACAAGCGGTGCTGCGCCATCTCTTCCAATAAGGTGAGCCTTACCTCGTCCCGCCATCCAGGTATGCACATTCTTCATGGTTTTCTCTGCTATATGCATGACTGTATATTACCATGTTTCTCTCATGTTGTCTGTAATCTATGCAGGCCTGCTAGATGTGAGAATGTGCTTTACCACTATGCATGTATAACTGCTGGCTACTCTGATTCAGGCATGTGAATCTATGAAAGACACCCAAATACTGGATAAGAAATGCGTTACTTACCTGTAACAGCAGTTATCCAGTATTGGTGTCTTTCATAGATTCACATGCAACCCTCCCGCCTCCCCGGTAAGGACTCACGTACCTCTATGTCTACATTGCGACACCCTAGCTGGGTGCGTACGAAAATCTGAGGGACGGAGGCTCCTCCCGGGAAGGTTCTAGAAGGAGGTCGGAGCTGATTGGCTAACGATGAGAGTTCGGTCCTTTTACATAAGGACGTGGAAAGGCCCCAAAAGGGGAGGCCCTTAGGCCTATATTCTCTATGTATGTCCTTAGGACATTACTTTTTTATGTACCGGAGGCTCCCGTCTCGGCGACGGGGAATGATTCAGGCATGTGAATCTATGAAAGACACCAATACTGGATAACTGCTGTTACAGGTAAGTAACGCATTTCTTGCTTTTATTCTCTCTGGGGTCAACTTCCTTCCCTCCTTTGACAAGAGATGACCTAGGTGGGTCACTTCTTGGCAGCAGTATTGCATTTTCGAAGGTGACACCTTATGATTTAAATTAGACAAATGATGCAATAGGGAAATTGTAGCTGCTTTGCAAGTTTCCTTGTCATCGGCAGCCACTAGAAGATCTACATACTGCACTAAGGCAGAACCAGGAGGAAGTCCAAAGGAATCTAACTGACTTTTTAATGCCTGACTGTAAATGGACGGACTTTCACAATAGCCTTGTGGAGCACGTTTAAACCTGAAGCTTCGACCTCCTAGAGAGAAGCCGAAAATATCTCTGCTTTCTTCGGCTATTGGAATGCTGAAAAAGGCATTCTTCAAGTCGATGACTGAAAACCATGTGGCTGTAGCAGGAATCAACGTTAACAATGCAGTAATGTCTGGAACCACAGGAAACTGCGGAACCACAATTTTATTAACCTCTCTGAGATCGATAACAAATCTATACACTGGAGGCTTGGAAGGATCAGTACGTTTCAAAATTGGTAATACAGGACTGTTACAGACATTTCCTCTAGTTTCCTCAACCACGCCTTTCTTAATCAAATCTTGCACAATCAATAAAAGTGCACGTTCACCTTCACTAGAAATCTTATATTGAGGAATTCGTGGAAATTTGACATTTGCTTTCAAAGTGACTACATATGGTGGAATTTCCAAAAGGCCTACATCATTAGGACCAGTCGCCCAAAGAGTATCAGGGAGTGAACGCAGCTCTGGCGGGAGTGCATCCATTGACAAGTACATCGGAGAGGTGATTCTTTTACCCAATGTAAGCTGTACTCCTGACGGAGAACAGTACAATGTCGCATATAGGCGTTTTAACAAGTCTAAACCAAGCAGATTTTCATTACAACCGGTTGTCAAAATCAAGGGTGCTTTCAATTGACACGGTCCAACAGAAATAGACAAAGGACCAGATACAGGGTTGTAAACAGGGGCGCCTGAAAAACCTACAGAAACATTTGTTAAGCCGGACAAAGGTGCGCCAGGAAGTTTCGCATGAATTATAGAACTTTTTGCGGCACCAGTATCCAACAGAAACTGTTCGACTACACCTGATGTTGCTACTGCGACATAAGGCCCACTCTGATCCACTGGAACTGATACTACTCCCTCTCTCTGTCCATGGCTGTCCTAGTACTCAGTTTGCTGAAATCCCTCATCAACTTCACAATAGTCTTCAACATGATACTGTTGAGATCTATTTTGTTGGGCAGACTGTCCATTCCGCTGATCAAAATGATTAGAAGGACGATCATTCGTTTGTGGAGGCATAGCACCTCATCCTCGACCTCTAGAATTCTGCATAGAACCACCACAACCTCTCTGAGCTGCTGCAGCATTATTTTGCGCTAAGACTGGACAGTCATTCTTATAATGACCCTCTTCCTTACAGTACGCACACTGGTTCCACTGGTATTGTGGCCTCGGTGAACTATAATCTGTCCTTTGATATGATCCTTGCTGTGTATTAGTCTGATTCATGCGAGGCGGATATGCCTGCTGTAAAAGAACTTTAGTTTTTAAATCTTTCATTTTCTTATCTGACTTCTCTTTCTCCTCTTTATCCCTATTTTCATAATACTGTGCAGTTGCAAGTATTTGCGCAGTTGTAGAGACAGCCCACGCACTCTCGGAATCTTTCAATTTATTACTGAGCTCTGGCAGCAGATTGTGCACAAATTTATCGACAAATAGTCTCTGTCCTCCTTCAGTGCTCATATCCTGACCACTGTGATCTACAAAAGTCTCTTCGAACCTTGTGAAAAAGTCGGAGACACTTTCGTCTTTCTTCTGCCTGCATGCGGACAACTTGTCCCAGTTAACGAGCAATGCTGGCATCAGAGTCTTCATTAAGTCAATTATTCTACCTGGAAGATTAGCAATTAGAGGTTCGGGTTTGGAACCACCTATTTGCTGACCATCTGCCGCAGTGATAGCTGCCCAATCACCACCTAGGGCAACGGGATGGTTCTCTTTACGTATTTTAGCCCAAATTGGTTGCGGAACTACATTCCCAAATAACATGTCAATGTCCGCTAAATTCATCACACAAGCCTCAACTGTCTGTGCTAACTCTTTATAGTATCCGACGGGATTCTTACGCGGATCTGGCAAGGCCTGTTTCACTGCTAATACTTCAGCTCGCTTCCATGGAATGTGTATCCACACTCTCTGGAATTGTGCCGGAGCAGCAGCGATACCACGATTCACATCAGCTGGCACAGCTTCGCGCCAAATTGGAGGAACCTCCCTCATTGGATATTGGCGATTCTGCTTCGTACTATGTTTCTCTAACTCTCTCGGTGAACGAAGGGATGGATCATTCCTATAGCTTAAAATTAGTTCCATCGCTTCCTTTATATCCTCACCAACTATCATACCCGCTGCAAATTCTTTCTGAACATTAATTAATTCTTCTAGATTTGATTCAGAGTCCTCTTCTTCTAATTCGTCACGCAAAAGGGAGCACATCTCGTCGAACACATATCGTTGTGTCGGTTCTTTCCATTGCATAAATGTATCTAATACATCTCTAGTACTATATCTTCTACTTTTTGAAATCCATCTAAGAGCGGTGGAATCTAATATTCCCCGTTCTTCAGTACTTGGAAGCTGACTACGTCTCTGTACAGAGTCAGAGGCAGGAGTCCTAATTAAAGTTTTATAGAAGGGAGACAGAATATTAGAGACAGAATCAGTGATTCTCCGACGAACAGAAAGTGGAGTCATAATACTAGCAGATGTAGAAAACACAGTAGCAGTTGGAACAGATAGAGCAGGAATAGTAGGAGTATCAGGCAAAGTAGCTTGTGAAAAAGTAGGTGTAAGTGATGCAGGTATAGGTAAAGAAGTCGGCAACCCTGGAAGAGGGGGTGCCGAAGGAACATTTACATTGACCACAGGAGGTACAGGAGCTTGATTCAGGGGAGCAGGAGCAGGAATACCAGGTTGTCCAGCAACCGGTAATTGAACATTCGGTAAAGGTGGAGCCGTAGCACCCTGTGCATACGGTGGGGGTGACTGTAACAAGTAAGACAACAGAGGATCATTTTCGGAGTCCTCTACTGCCTTAGCTGTACTCGATGGCAAGGCAGGGTAGCACTTGTCTATCGCTAAATTACGCTCTCTAGTAGCCACCTCCATTGCTTTCTCAGACTCATTGAGTTGCAGCTGTTTAGCAGCTTGTTCTAAAGTCAACTCTTGCTCTTTCTGTTCTTTCTTCAACCTTTTAATTTCTCTCTGTTTAGATTCTTTTCGCCAGTAACGGAAAGAATCAAACATTGCCGGCCGGGCTTTCTTCTTAAACAATTTCACTTCTAAATTATCAAGGACTTCGGGTTCAAAACTTTCATGCAGTGGCCAACTAAGGACACCGTCTTTTTCGGTATATTGGATCCATACCTCATTATAAGATATTGGACCCACACCAAACTTACAATACAGATCATAAAGATGAGTTCCGATCGGAGGAACCAGACATGAGTCCTCCAACCGGGAATCACTGTTGCAACCAAAACACGACAACATACAATTTTTCCGACTTACCATTTTATAATCCGGAACACAGAACGAAAAAAACACAAACAGAAATGTGCACTCGAACCAAGAACTTAGGCCTACCAAAGCGAACCAATGTATCGATACCCAAACCAAACCAATAGATTATCGCAACCAGAACAACCAGTGATAATCTTACGAAACCAAACCAAACCAAGAACTAAAAAGGATTATCCAGACAGGAGCAACCCTTACGAAGTAACCAACTAGCAACCACTTAATACTTAACTGAGGCACTGAAGACGTCACCAAGGAGAAACCCGTCACGTCTCGCCGTACTAAGGACTGCACCTCGGGTCCAAGACAGGGCGACGGTCAAGGCAACGGACCACTGCAGCCGTTGTGAACGGGAACCCTCGTGGAAGAGAACGTTGGGCCACTTTTGCGATATGCCGGGATCGATGAAGTGGGGCGCCTCCCTCAGGAATCTTCACACGAAGCTTCTCGAACTCTTCAGGCTTTTGGACCGGTACCGAATGACGTCGCCCCACCTTGGGGGCCAATTGGAGTTCTGGACTTTTTGGTTCCGTCCAGAGGTGTCAGGGATAACACCCGAAGACCCCGGAGTTCTACCTGTCTCGGTGCACAAATAAACAGAAACACGGGCTTCTCGATGGTGGCGTCAAAGACCAAAGGTTTATTACTGCAGGGACACAGAAGTCACAGAAACTACACACGGGCAGAATCTAGGAGCCTGTTCGATTTGTAAAAAAGGGTTGCTCCTTATATACGGAATATTGGGCTTCGGGCAAATTCTTTACATGTTAGTACATTCCCAAACCTTTGTGTCCTAAACAATAAATATTTGGCGTTGCACAGGAATCGTCGACAATATCTGATGTCACAACATTTCGAACGAGGGGTTCCCACTATTCCATCATAATCCCATGTCAACTTCTCATTCAGGAGCCGGACCGCCTCATCGTAAATTTCGTTACCTCCCCCTAATAAAGGCCCAGAAGGAACGGAGCAGAGCCAGGTGTAGAAGATAGAAAAGCAGGATAAGAGATGTTTGTGGGTCGTAAATGGGCAAGGCTACCAGCTTCGGCCGCCTAATAATGATCAGGCCAACGAACACGAGAACCAGTATAGCAGGACTGGCCTCAGGCAGAGGAGGCAGTTTCTGTCGAGTCATGCAGCCATGGCGTGTTCTGTTCTAAGGTGCACGTGTTACTCGAGAGGTGAATCTCCGGCTAAAGCCTACGTGTCCTTAATCGAAATGGAGTGATCAGAGGTCATTGCGTGTCCATTGTCTATGTGAGGGCAAGAAACACAAAATGGCTGCCATAATCTAAGATGGATGCCATGGGTAGATCAGAAATGTGTTTGTAACAGAAGTACTCTTGCTCGTAGCATAGCGAAAACACCGGGATATGCTAAATGGACCATTTGCGGTTCACTGATACCAAAATTATGTATTTACGACAATGTTGAAAACACGGGTTCAAATCGTCACGGAACCTCAGGATAGAGCATAGAATACGTGATCTGGAGATCCCGGAGCTTGGCTTTCACCGCCGTATATTCTCTGCGTGCCTGTTGAACTGCCACAGTGTGGTCCGGATAGAATTCCAGCTTATTACCTTGATGAGTGATTGGTCCCTTTTCCCTCGCCAATCTCAGGATGGTGTCCCTGTCTCGATAATTCAGCACCCGTGCTACAATTGGTCTCGGTGATGCTCCCGGCGGCGGTCTTGGCGCCAAAGATCTGTGCGCCCGCTCAATTACAAAGATGTGCGAGGAAGCGTAGTCTCCGAACACATCCTTGCAAAGTTTCTCAATATATTGCTTCATTTTTCCGGTGTTGGTAGATTCCGGTAGCCCCGCTATGCGCACGTTATTGCGCCTAGAGCGCAATTCCAATTCCTCCTCCTTTGCTCTGATAACCTCCATCACCTTCTCCATGGCCGTGCATTTAGTGGTGGTTGCGCGGGATTCATCTTCGACCGCCGAGATCCTCGTCTCCGCAGTTTCCAGCCTTTCTCCGTGCTTTTCTACCTTGGCCGCCATGCCATCCATCCTGCACGTTAGGTTATCTAATTTGCCGTTGATATCTTGTAAGTTGGATTGAATGGCCAGGAGGATCTTCTCCATATTGCTGCTAGCAGCCGGGTCGCTAGGGATACCGCTCATGTCAGGCGACCCTGTGCCTGAAGGCTTTGGCGTTTTCTTCGTCTCAAAAGATATTTTTTGTTGTTGTTTCTCCAGCCTCACCATGGTAGACTCAGGCGGTGTGGACGGAGCCCTGTGCCGTGGCGTGGATCTCGTCTTCCTGGTTACCGCCGCCGTGTTGGTGCCTCGCACAGCACCCTTGCCACGAAGATAGTTACTCTGTGGGTTTCAAGCGCGCTCTGGTATCCCCCTTCCGCTCCCAGCTCGCTATGCGCCTGAGTTAGATAGGACCTGCGCTCGGATAACTATGAGCGCCAATGGCAGCTTTCACAGCACCGGTAGGTAGTGTTATGACCCGGAGAGGCTCGTTGTCTGGTGTGCCCTCGCCGTGCCAGCAGTCCTTTGCTTATGTATACTTTGTTGTCTCCTCCCAGTATACCCCTCCGTTGAAGGGCTCTCAGCGTGCACCGGCAACCCTGCCCGCTAATCAGCTCGGTAGGCACCCACAAGCGATCGGCTTACTGCAGGCATGGAACGTCACGTCTGGGAGAGGCGCGTTGCCCGCAGTGATTGTGCTGTGGCAAAGGTCTATTGCGTTGTTATGCGCTGCATTCGCCTTCCGCTTTTCCCACCAGTGTAGCCCCAACTGTTAACATCCCAGGGGTACATGAAGCGAGATGGGGAGCGCCCGGTGTATCAGCGCTGGTCAGATGCGTCTGGCTGGGACCGGGACCTTCCCCCCGCGTGCCGCCATCTTGCCGAGCCGTGGGGAGTCTCAGTAGTGTGTGCGCTCCTAAGCCCTCTTCCCACAGGCTGCCCGTGTTAATCTAGGCACGTCGCTGGGCCGATATGTTCGGTAACCTCCACCAGCTTACCCCGGTCGGCCTCGGCATCTGGGTCTCCGCAGTCTACAGCGACGGCAAGGGGAAAGGCGTGGGCGCCATCTTGTTCGCTCCCGTCCCAAGCCGTCAGATTCCGGGAAAAATTTCAGCAGGCGTTGGGCATCAGGTCATAGATCTCAGCGCATTGTGTGCTCGTTATCTTCGCACACCCAGCGGTCCGTTTTTAACCGTTTTTCATGGGCATTAGAACGGCCTGAGGGCGCCGTGAATGTAGCCGTCCGGCGGAGCTGTGATGTTAACCAGCCATTCCGCTGTGCGCCCCCTAGCGCCTCCTCAACCTTCTTAGATACTTCATCATCAGGAGGCAGTGATTCAGATCAAGGGACTTATCGCCCCCCATTTGTTCGACGGGGAGGATATCAAACAAACTACCAACAACAATATCAACAAAACTACCAACAAAATATCCCACAACAACAACAGCAGCCTTTTTTAGCACAAGGCCAGCCAAAAGCTCGCGGGAAAACGCGATATCAACAACCATGGGAAATGTCCACGAGGAGGCAGAATTACAAAAACTAGAGAAATCATCAATCTATAATCTCTCAACCAAACTCCTCTCATCAACAGAAATTAGTGTGTTGGAAAAAGGACTCACTTTTGTTCCTTCAAAATCAACGGACTTTGTCAGAATGAAATTAGAATTCATTGAGTTCTGTAGAAAGATCTGTTTAATCTCATTTTTTTCGGACAAAGAAATGTTGCCCCAAACGGAAACCACCGGACTAAAGAAAAAATCAAGTTTCTGCCCACCAGCCTACAAAGTACCAAAGGAGGTTATTTATTTTGTAAAAACAGTGCTATCTGCGATCGCGGCCCAAGATAAAATGAAAAATTGCTATGCCAAACCGAACTTGTCTATAGCTGAAAAACAAGCGCTATACTCTCTCAAAAATGATGAGAATATTATAGTAAAACAAGCCGACAAAGGCGGTTCCATTGTCATCTGGGGAACAAGTGAATACATAGCAGAAGCTAATAGACAACTACCTAAGAGTGCTACCGGAAAATCAATGTGGATCCAACTATGGAACTCCAGAATTAACTATGTAAAATTTTAAATAGAGGACTTGAACAAGGTTTCCTGGGAAAACAAGAATTCAACTACCTAGTCAATAAACACCCACGAACACCACTGTTCTATGTGCTTCCAAAGTACATAAGAACGAGAGATTGCCTCCAGGTCGCCCAATTATTTCTGGGTGCGATTCATTATTTGAGCCAGTCTCAAAATTTATTGATTTCTTCCTGAAACCTTTCACGGGCACGGTCAAATCTTTTCTCAGAGACACGACAGATTTCCTGAATAAATTACAAAACCTACCATTTACTGAGAACAAAGACCTCTTGGGGAGTATGGATATCGTCTCACTTTATACACAAATTCCCCAAGACCAGGCACTAGAGGTTTTAGAAATCTTTTTGGACAAGAGAGATCGTCCATTCAAAATACCTACGGAATTCATCCTGGAACTAGCTAAGATGGCTTTGACGAAAAATTACTTCAAGTTCAAAGACGACTTCTTTTTTCAGATAAAAGGAGTCGCCATGGGCTGTCCTTTTGCCCCGGAGCTTGCAATCTTGTTCATGAGCCAATATGAGGATACATATGTTTACAACAATAACCCATTCCAAAAATGGATCGGAGGCTGGGTCCGTTTTATTGATGATATTTTTTTCACATGGTCAGGGACTACGGAACAACTCTCTGAATTCCATGAATGGCTGAACAACCGGACGAGAGATATCAAATTTAGCATTCAAACATCAGCTACTAGACTTTCTTTTCTAGATGTGGAAGTTTATTGTATCGAAGGCCAATTAGTAATGACTCTTTTCAAGAAAAAATCAGACCGCAATAAAGCTCTACTCTATTCGAGCAACCATCCCAGAAGTTTGAAACAGAACTTACCAGTCGGTCAGTTTCTTCGAATTCGAAGAAACTGTACCTTTAGGGATGAGTACATGGATCATGCCAACGCTCTAAAGGAGAGATTACTGGACCGCGGCTACCCATCGAAACTATTAAATCAAGCCATAAAGAGAGCATGGTGGACACCGCGAGAAGAGCTACTTAAAAAGAAAGAAAAGAAAGATCTGAAATGTACAGTTTGTGTATCCACCTTTTGCCCATCATCCAACTTTTTCAAAAAAGTGATTCATCAAAACTGGCATTTGATAAAAGATCTAGATGTGCAATTTATGGAAACGCCACTCTTTGCCTTCAAAAAGGACAAGAGCATTGCCAATCAAATTGTGCGAGCAGCCGTACCGAAAACAAAAGTCCCGACATTACGCGACTATGTAAACCTTCCTCCAATCACAGGACATAGTAAATGTGGAACATGCTTGTGCTGCAATTCCACAATTGAAGGTAATGTGTTCCAACATGAAGGTATATCGTGGAAGCATGACCATTTCACAAACTGTAAATCGCGAAACCTGGTCTATGGAATCCTCTGCCCCTGTAACAAGTATGTATTTGAGCTTATATAGCGCACAGCTACCCGCAGTGGGTTTCCCGGCGCTTGCTTAGGGAACCCGTCCTGGTATTCCCCTGTGAGATAACCCCGGCAGGGTATCCATAAGGTGAAAGCCAGGCATCCCGCCGCGAGGGGCCGTTGTGGAGATTAAGCAAGCTATTGCCCAGAGTCGCAGAGTGTGAACCCGTGAGTCGAGAAGGCACCGGAGCGAGAATTATTGAGTCCGTGGAATTTTTAGCCCAAGACCCGCCGAGGCGGGGAATTGAACCCTGGTCCAGGGCCGATCTCAGCTTCCGGGTCTGCCGCCTCTAACCCCTGAGGGTTACCAATCAGGAAGCTAGACAAAGAATATCACAACATAAATCCAGGATAAAGAAAAAAGTCGTTACAGCACCTCTAGTACAACTCTGGATTGATGAAGCTCATGGGGATTTTGATTTGAGATGGACAATAATATCAAAAGTTGATTCTGACCTGAGAGGCGGAGACTTAGAGGCCAAACTAAGACAGCGGGAAGCAATGCTCATCTTGAAATTCAATACTACTACCCGAGGTTTAAACGAGATGTCTGAATTATACAACCTGTGAGAATGTACCATGAGAGGCCTCCTTGATCCACACCAATCTGACTCGATTGATTGAGCTAGAGAGGACACACAGAACCACTTGAAATTAAAACCAGGATTTGTGACCCATGTGCAATATAGAAGGAAACTGACTGTTCTGAAGGAACCACCACCGCATCTAAGATTCACCCAGGTTTTGCTTGACCGAATCAATACAACATCCGATTTTTTCAAAAAAATGACTGCCACTTCACCACCCATTGTGAGTGAGTTTTTATTCCAATATAAAGTCTTCGGCTTTGTAACTCAATCGACTATAATCGTAATGGCAACAAATCCCAACTGAAATCAAAGGATATATCAAAACTTACTGAATCTAACATCAAACTACAACCCCCAGCATGCCTTCGAACGGAACGGATCTCTATTTCAACCCGCTAAACCGGAACAAAGACACGGCGTTCCCATCGAGGAAAGCGACGCCCATGGAAGACTGTTTACTCTAAACTAGAGGTAAGAACTTATAACCAGAGCAAGGTCTAGTTCAATTTAAGCATTGAGGTGGATCCGAAAGTAAAACAATGCAACCAATGCTACGTCTAAAAGTGTAAGTCCTTTGTGACTTGTTTTGTGTCAAAAAACGAACTGTCTGTATCTTTAAATTGCGCTTCTAAAAGAGCATAGATCACGAAAGCTTGTGGTTCGATTTAACGAAAAAATAAAGCAAGCTTTGTAATATCGAACTACGAGTCCCTCCGTGACTCTTTTGACAATGCACAAACTCGAAGATTCTCAATTAACGTGAACGCATATTTTGAGTTTAATCTGGAATAATCAGTCTTCGGTTTAGTGCCGAACCTATCGCTCTTAAGCAGAGCAATGGATACCCAGCACCCTGCATCCCTACATTTAATACTCAAATATGAGCCAACCATCAAATGCATATTTTTGAGCATAGCGTCAAAAGGATAGATTGCCATGGGCTCAACAGAGTACTTAATACTTCCACCCCCCCCTTTTTGCTTTTTTAGAAAAAAATCTTCAGCACACGGATTTCTTTCCCCCTCAAAAAACGGCACAATAGTCTGTTGACTAGAACGAACGGAAGAGTTCGAGTCTAGAAATCATTCAAGTGAGTACCATAAATGTTTTTTTCTCTCATAATGGATCGTTTCATTCGAGCGTGAAGACTCACGAACGCCTTCTCTTAACTTTAATATTCCAGTACAAACAACCCTCACCCCCGCCCTTTTGGGACAAACGAACATCAAGAGAAGCACAAGTATGAGCTCAGTGAGTGCTAGACTGAATGTTAAGTAGAGTCGCTCAGTGGTTTGACTGACAGCACGACTTTTTAATTTATGTTTTCCAGATTATGTCCACATGGTCCTGAAGAGAATCCCACTATTCTATGGGATTCGAAACGCGTCGACCTCCCTCATCTATAAATTTAGACCAATCTTGTGTCATTGTACAGTCTAAATGTTAATTTGTTGATGGTCAAACTTTTGATTGAAGCGAACTTTGTTGATTTCCATTCAGTGGATTTGGTTGTACCTGCTCCCGTAAATAGGACTAGTGCAGGGCCACCACACACTTCCCTCACTCCACCTCTTTTCCCCCCTGACCAATCTTTTTTGTCTGGTGACTTTTACATGTTCATTAACTTGATGTATTGTCTTTAGTATAATTAATGTATTCAGTCTTTTCAGTTTGTTTTCCCCCAGAACCTTCCTTCCAACACCACCTTTATCACTAATAACCTGGTTCCTCCGCAGATATTGATGATAATCATGTTAGACTAAGTAGTAGTCATTTGAACATTGTTTCATTTTCTACGTTTGAAGAAAACCTGAAAAACGTTTATACAAAAAAACAAAAAAAGAAAGAAAGAAAAATTAAAATAAATTAATATGATTTGATAGAATCTGGACTGAAAGAGTGGTCTTTGAAATTGAGTAAAGCACAACTCAATTGTTTGAATTGATGATCAATTGCGCAGTACTGGTATTTTGTTTGTTTATTATCTGTCTTTATTAAGACATCAAGCTGCAGACACCTGTTAGGACCCTCCCTTCGGTATGATACCATTTTGTTGCATGGATATATATATATATATATATATATATATATATCATACACCGTCCTGGAAGCTGCTAGGCAAAAGACGAGACGAACCCTTAACTGGTGCAGAATTATTTATTCAAGCCCGGACACCAAATCGACCATGACGCGTTTCAGCCCGCGAAGGGCCTTGATCACATGACTAACGCAGAAAAGGTAATGTGACCCTTTTAAAGTGCTAGCGTGCTGTACAAATTGCATAGACATGGATGACAGACTCATGTCTCCTCTCAATTTCAACAAATATACAAGTGCAATTGTTGCAATGACATAAATAATAACTGTAAAATACAATTAATAAATAGGCAGTTGGGGGAGGAGCTTCGTCAGCAAGCAAGATGGCTGCTTAGGCTCCCGGCTCCGTCGACCCTCGTAACCAGCCGCGATATCCTGCATGTCATCCTGACTTAACGCCTAGTCTCTGTGTGCATGAACTATCCCGCACTCCGATGGTGAAATCCAGAAACTTTTATCGGCTTATTTGACGGAGTTGCATCATGTTTAAGTTTGCGGCCTGCTCCAGCGGTGAAGCCGGGGCCTGGAGTACTTTCACAGCCGGGTTGTAGTGCAACAACATCGGCCAGGAGACTCAGGCTGGGCCCGGTCGACCGGAGTGGAGGCTTTGTTTCAGCCCAGATTTGGTGGCAATCGTTTTCATTGCTCAGTAACGACAGAGGAGTGAGTCTGTGTGCTGCTGGCTGCGAGTGGGGGCCTCCGTCCCGCGGACCCGGTTCCCGCCCGCCGGGGTTCGGTGGTTCGGGGTCACCGGCCTGCAGCCTTAACTGGGTTGACCGTGGTTGCGAACAAAGACTGGTCACCCTTCACATTTGCACATTCGAGATCCTGTCTGTCCCCCCCCCCCCGAGGATGCCAGATTCATCCGGGGAGGTGATAGTGATTGATATCGAGCACGAGAATATGGATCGAACGGTGCATGAGCCATCGCTGAGGTTAATACTGGCAGAACTTTGGGCATTCCGCTCACATGTGGATACTTTGTTGAGCAAATTGGACACGCGCCTATCTGAAATGCTCCTGGTTGAACCGGGTCCGGCCTTATTGTTGAAACGGGATTCTGCAGCCATTCAAAACGCGGCCATTTTGAATCCGTGCGAGAACCCTGTGAAGAAACGTGTACTGGAACCATCGGATGGGGTCCTGGTGGACGGTGTTTCCGAGGATGGCATGGTATTGCTGAACTTTCCACCACTACTGGCTTTGGAGATATCGTCAGGCATTCCCCTCCCGGAGACTTTTGTCTGTGACTTTCCATCCATTTTGTGGTCATCTTCTCCTTTCCTGGCGATGCTACGACTCCTGTTCAAGACACACTGGGACTGTTCATCTCGGAGGGAGAGTTCGTCTGCATCTACAGTTCCTGAGGACTCACTGCCTGCTGGTAGCCATGGACTGATTTCTGCGGACTCTTTTCTTCTTATTTGCTTCTTTGTGTGCCTTTGGGTCTCGCTGATAGGGGTTCGTGTTTTCGTTCGGAAGGGCCAAGGTTGAGATCGGCTGGATCGGGATGGGTTGGCATGGCTTTTACAAGTGTTGGACCTGCAACTGTTTGCTCTAAGAGGCTGGGCGGTGTCTCACGGTACCCTCTAATTTCTTTACATTGCTGTCATAAGTTTGCCTTTTAGTGATAGGGGGTGGCTGTTTCAGGCGGGGGGTCTAAAGGGGCTGGGAGCCCACATGGATATGCCCTCCTCCGTTCTTCTTTTTCCTTCCCTTTGGGGTTTTAGTTGTTAGGGGCGACAGGCACGCTGCTAGTGGGGTTAGGCTGTAGCCATTTGCAGGGGTGCAGGGTGGGGGATTGGAGGGGGGTTTATTTTGCCTTTTTTATTTTATATGGCCTTTCTTCTTTCTCTTTCTTTCTCGTAGGGTCAGTATAGCTACGAATCATCCGGATTCTTATCGTATGCTTGTACTTTGTGCTTTTGTTTTTATGATATCCTGATTTATGGGCGGGCAGGCCTTGAGTATTGGCGCAACATGGAAATGTATATTGTGTGTTCTTTTGTACCGACCTATAGGCTCTGGCGCCAAATCTCTATTATAGTGGTCATTACATGTACATCCTGTTTCTCACCCTGCCCCCCGCATTCTCCTGTTTTATTGTATGGCACCTGATCCTCTCTTATATAATATAAAATGAAACCTCTGTCTTATCCTGAAATCCAACTATGCATTCCAATACAAGTTTTACTCTGAATCGCTGCCGGACCTTTGGGTTGTCGGCTGATGAGCTGTGTCGTAATGTGATATCAACTAATTTTAATTTGTCTAGCGGCCGGCCCCACCGGTTGTAGGCCCATGCTTGTATTTCTACTGAATGCTAAAATAAAGG